>NC_136057.1:531918011-532183011 GCF_964261635.1 Lissotriton helveticus | reverse complement strand
TGTGCTCCAAAACAATACAGTTGCGCATGTCCTCAGATCCTCCTGCACTCCATTTGAGTGATTGTCTCCCAGCCATTGTTGCTTCAACACCAGAGACATCACTCATCTCCTGTGTTGATGAAAGTACTTTCAAATGCCACTCTATTCAGGATCTCACGTTTCAGCACTTCTGAACACTTCTGAACCTCTCATTCATAATATCCAGCCACTTGAAGGAAGTGTGTTCAGTCAGATTACACCATTCCAAGTTTGTTATATCATAAAAGCATTCAGTGCTGAAGGCTGTGTAAAACTTGTGGTCTTAAAAATGTGAGCGTCAATCTTGCAACATGCAATTCGAAATCACACATTTTAGGACTTTACTTTATGGTATTCGGCTAAAGTAAAATTGATGGTTGGATTTAACATTTGTTTTTTATTAGACATGTTGCCTGGTGTGCTTGTCATGTACAAACCGCAGTATGAAGTATGTTAGATTGCTATAAACAATCGTCCGAATTAAACCAGCAATAACAAAATGCTACTCGTCAACATCAGCTATGACTCATACATAAAATTCTGCGAATCGCAGCTCCATATGCTGGTTTAACATAGTTTATTGCATTTCCAGGACTGACTCTTTTACATTTCGTGTAAATTTTTTGCTCTGTATACTACCTTCATAGCCCCCATTTTTGCTCTTGACCCCATTATCTTTCAGGATATGTCCTAACTGGCCTACTGGTCTCTTTATGCATTTCCTCTGACACTGTCTTCTAAAAAAATCAGTATTTTTCTACAAATAGTACACAGACAATTTATCGGGTTATCATGCAGGCTAGCTCATAGATGCTTTTCATTAGTCTCACATCTTCATTTGAGGTCTTTTGTTTCAGAATACTCTTCTGTTCGCCTTTTCTGAGTACCAACTACACATTTGTCTCCTTTTGTTTCCCCCATCTTCTCGTTCTATCCTTCTCTCATCTCAGACTCACCTCCGATCGACACTGTTGCGGTCTCAAGACCGACCAACCTCCTGTTGGCACTCCCAACACCACTATTACAACTTCCGTTTCTCTATGGGAGCTTGTGCTTTGGCCGTAAACTGGCCGCAGGACAAGCTCCCATAGAGAAATTGGAGTTTTTGTTAAACCCAGCACCTTGTGGCAGGCATCGTGAGGTGCCTGCCACATGCTGCAGGTATTAACAGGGGGCACCGTAGGTGCCCCCACGGCCCCCAACCGGAGGGCGCAGGGAGAAGGGAGCCCTGCTAGGGGCCCCCAAAGTCACTTTCCGACAGGCTTTCCATGTCGGAAAGCCCACAATGGAAAGCATGTGGGAAACCGACATTGTAATACCAACGGCAGAAAAGCCATCATCATGGGATTACATGTCTGTGCCGACTGGCCGACGGGCTCCTTGAGCCCCCAGAAGCCAACTGGAATGTAATACATTGTAATATGGCAGTTGAAAGTGAAACAGGAGATGTCGGCCGGAAAGCCTCGACTGCAAGTCGGAGGCTTTCCAACAGACATCCCGACATCATAATAGGGCCCTTATTGTTTTTGGAAATGCATGGTGTTGAAATCGACAAATGAATGTTGTAGCAACTGAAAAAAATTACCTAAGTAATTTACAAAGGTAGATAAAGAGACTGATATGTATGCCACATTTTCATGTGAGACGCCATTATTTCTAATAACTATGTAGTTTCTGATGTTCAGTTCACCCTGCTTTGCTAATTCCCTCCCATCAGTGTCCCCTTGCAAAGCCATCTCTCCTGTCATCTCTGCGTAACACCAAGTGAATGACATAATGTGATAGTAATGTACAACATTATTAGACTATATTGTGAATGGATCTGCCATCAAGTACCCAAAGTTTCATTTTCAAGGACTTCCGTTGCAAGTGTTGGTGTAGACATGCAGAATCTATGAGCCATTTCTAGTGGGATGTTTCAAATTGTGTTTATCATCCCCAGGGGGTGGTTGCTGAGTGAGAAAATTGAAGATTTCTATTACCTTAAGAGGGTGAGCGGAGCAGCGGTCTGGATGTAGGTAATGGCCTTAACCACCACGGCAAACTAATATGTTTCTAACCGAGGTGACACCACCCCCTGCCCTTCGATGCTAAAAGATACTACAATAGGAGTCTTTTTTCTTTTACTCACCACGCTCACCCAGTGTGGTTAGAGCTTTCACCATTAGCGATTTTTTGCTTACATGGTCACAAGGAGATAGGATTGGGTGCGCCTTATAGGGGGCGCAGACCGTCCACCTTCCTTGTTCTTGGTCCTGACGAAAATCTGGCACATTCCTTTAAGGTTGAAACATGTAGACCAGATCACATACATAGATACTTTGGGTCATAATCTACCCTTACAGTATCTCATCACTTTTTTTAACATTGTCCAGTTGCTTGTAAATAAACTTTATCTTCCCACTAAGTTAAACCAGGACAATTTTTAACACCCTTTTGTTGCCCTTTACACCCACAACCTGCTCCACTGTAATTAAGGTGTTGTAGCACACCATGGTGACGTTGGGTCATCAGGGTGGACCCCGATGATGAAGCATGTCACCACTAGGTTGCTGAGTGAGGGTTTTTTTTACAAAAGGATAAATCCCTTCCTTTTGTCTTCAACACACCCGATTAGGAATTTTTCGAATTCTCTATGGTGGTACTCCTCCATTTGTTTAATTAATTGATACTCAGGGGAACAGGAGTACTCTCCATTCACTCAGTGTGAACACGATCCCTTGCTCTCTCTTTTGTTAGTTTATGAGTTGGTAGTAGAGCCTGGCTGCAAGACAGTCCCTGAGTTTAACCCCATGCTACACATGACAAAGGGCCATACACAACTTGGAGTTGGCTGTTTCCAGGTGGCTACCTGTGGGGTGTTGGATGCAAGATCTGGCACAAGGCAGGCCCAATGACCAATCCCTTGCAGTTAGACGAAAGGCTGTGCACTGCTTGGGGTTGGGTGCATTCAGGGGAGTTGGCTGCCTTCGGGTGAGTTGGTCACAGGGCTTGGCCCTGTTGCCAACTCCCTACTATATATAGCCAAATGCTGTGCGCACAGGGGGGTTGGCTGCCTGTGGGGGATTTGCCACAAGACCTGGCTGCAGTGCAGAAGGCCGTACTTGGTGGGGTTAGGCTTCCTGTACGATAAAAAATATTAATTTACCTTAAAAACACCTTGGTAACGTAGTAGTTAGGTGTGATAAAAAGATCTGTTTTGTTTAAAAAAACAAAAACCTTAGACATTCACATACAAAACAAAGGTGAAAGTAATGATATAGTATTGTGAATATGTCAGTGACAACATTAATGTTTTGAACTAAAAAACACAGAGAAATTACCCTGTTATAGTTAGCAATGATTATGACCTCACATAGTGCATCACTCATGACATGTTCTCTAACATAATTTATGACATCACTGATGACAGCATCCAAGCTTCTTTTGTACACATGACTATATAAACTAGTATAGTATTAGAGGCCTGAAAGTAAGTACAAAATAGCTCAGAATAATATGAAGCATCATTAATACCATCATAGATACAGCTCCCTTAGGTGTAGGAAGCATGTGTTATGTTCAACATTGCCCCCCTCCCCATGCCTCATTAGGCTCCTAGGACCACATCCCCTGGGCCAAATTCTAAGGGGAGTGGGCACGCAGCCTCCCTTCTCAAGCCCTAATAGGCCCTGGGTACACCATCCCCTTGGGCCAAATGTAATAAAAATGGGGAGGAGTGTAACACGTGATATTTACTTACCATTTCATTGTAAAGGCACATAAGTGGTGAAGACCTGTCTGGTAAAGTCATGGCATGCTTTCCCATAAAAATGATATTGAAAACAAGATTCTAAAAAACAATATTATTTATAAAATAAAATTGCATTGACAACGATATACCACAATATTTTCGTCTCACAGTATTTTTTTAATATGTTTCTGTGTACTGATATTTTAACTCAATAGTTTGTCCAAACATCAACTAATGTATGGGTGCCCTGGTCCACATGGGTTACCCACAACACACACATTAGGGGCCAAAAAAAGGGCACTGTGGCCCCATCCACTTCCCTGCACCCCCCTCTCAACCCCTCCCCATCCTGGGTGCAGCAGGAGCCAGATGTGCACTCCCAACACTCTCCCCCCCCCCACCCCGCGCTTACTTGCGGGAACAGGTTTTCTTCTCTGCTCCCACCGAGCAGAAGCAATCTCTGTTTTTCTTCCTGCAAGGGTGAAAGCGAGGAAAGAAATGTGCGCGCTAACCCGTCGGGTGGGAGCACACATTTTATTCTTATTCCTATCAACAGCTACTTGCACAAAATGTACATACCTCTTATCCAACCAATTTATACAAAATAAAACTCTAACTATGTAAGAAACACATCACGTCACTAAAAGTTGATACTTGAAGAAAGGTTAAAATACGAGAGCATATCATTAGGAAAATAATTGAAATCTTAGTGAAAGTGCAATGTTGACACTTGGAAAACAATATTTCTTAGATACAATCTACATTACAAAATCATTGAACTGCTGAGGCAACCATTTGTTCCGCACAGAACAATGAAAAAACCCTCGAACATTTTTAAATTTTGCTGACCCCTTAGGCCGCTCAGCACCCATTTTCTTACACACATATTCAGCCTTTGCCTTGGGTACCACAACCATCTTGCTTTTGTTCCAAACCTTGCCATTCGACAAAACCACAACCAAATCTCTCTCTTCCTTTACCAAATTGGGTGGTGAAAACCTAGAATGACCCTTGCGAATATTAACGCGGGATTTCTGGTCTATTGTTATAGATCTAGATCCCAACTCCGGTCGACTGAACCGTTGATACCTGTCATAGAGTAAAAGGCAATCCACTACTAGGTCAATCAGTTAATGACTTACGCCACTCTAAAGAACCACTTAAGCTTAAAAAGTTTAAAAGTTTATTACAAAGCCAAACTTAACTGGAGATACAAACATCTCAATATAAGGTTCAAAAGATATACGGGTATCAATACAAACATGAATTTTCTAAATGCTCTTAGTCAGCAGAAGAATATTACCAAAACCAATTCAAAAATCATCAAAGTTGCAAGAATAGACACAAGCTGTAGCTTATGAGTCATTTACAGAAAAGAAAGAAATCAGATTAGACTGTCCCTACACTAGACTAAGTGACATCCCTACTCAGCAAGATCTTAACCTAAAAAGGTGTCAGCAGTGGTGACTTCCAAAGAAGAACACACACTTCCCTTAGACTTTGTTCCAAAAACGATGTCTCGCAGTTCCCTATCTGCCTACCCATCCGCTCTCTTAGGTTCCTCAGATCATCTGCCTTAACTCCACCCAGGGGTGCTGTCCCTAATACAAAATCACATTTACAATAGAAACGCCCTTTGGAGACACCCCTTAGAGACGCCCCTCACGTGGTGTTGGTTCTGGTATGTTCCATGCTGGTACTCCTCTGGGCCCATCGTTAGCGTTGACCTTGCTTCCCAGGCTCCTCTCCGGCAAGACGGTACCCCCAGGAAATTCCTGAAGACTCCTCCAGGCCTGTGCCTGGCTCTCTTGAACAAAAGTCTATTCATCACTCTCTTGATTAAAACCTCCTCGCACCTGCAAACAGACACTTGTACTGTGGGCCCCAAATTCCGGCCTCCACCATATCTTTAAGTCGTAAACCATTCGAACAGGCTCCACAGTTTGTGCCTAACACGACCTTTCTCTAACGAGCACATACAGATCAAAAGAAATGACTTTGTCTATTCAGGCCTATTAAAAATACATGAACGGGCCTGTGCACCCTGTAAAACATTTAATTTCTTCCAAACAGTATTGTAACTTATTACACACAATGATTATATGAACACTTCTATAAAACATATTTTTCAGTTCTATGATCGATACTACTTTGAATTACAATAACATCAAAATCCACCATCGTGTAAGAGTGTAACAGCATCTTGTACTCTATGTGAACTGCCATGTGGCCTACACATTTCTACGTTTAGCAGAATTACATTTCCCCTACCACCGCCACATAACATGGGATTTCAACATCATTCTAACATCTCTACAAACATCTACATTAGCTTTTCACACTTGATATAAGTATTCTATTTTAATTAAACACTATTATATATTTTCACTCTATAGATTCGACACTCTTATATAATGTTTACTAAACTAATACAACATGCTTGTAAATATGGTGCACTTCTATATTTTTCTTGATTTGCGCTCTCTCAATCCCCCCTTTGATGACTTTTAGTAGTCATCACCATCACAACACCATCCCTGAGGTATGGTCTGAGTCAAACTGAAGTCGTTGCAGTACCCCCTCGTTTCATCATTTCTAGAGCCTTTAGACTCCTGTCGTAATCTTTGGTGGCTGCGGGAACTGAGCTCGTGGAGCCGAAGTCCCCCCTTTGGCCACCTTACCCTTTGTCACTGTCACCCTTTGGACTGGAACTTCCTGAACTTCCTCCTCTAGAACTTCCAGTTCTCCGTTTTCAGGGTTATAGGGACACTCGCGTCTCCAATGTCCCACCTGGTGACACTGATGACACTTTGTCGTTTTTTTCAATGTAGCAAAGTCTATTCTAGGTCTCGGATTTTCCTCGTTGTCCTTATTCTGATTGTTTGATTTCCGTCCCGTTGTCTCTGTTCACTGTTGCTGCTGTCCTCCCTTTCCAGCTGACTGCATCTGCACCATCAACAGTTTTTCCTTTAATTTCTTTGCTTTGGACTCTATTTCGTCACTGCAATATCTTGCATATCTCAAAATCTCATCCAAGGGTTTGTTTTGCCAACAAATTAAATTCTGCTGAATCATCAGACAAATATCAGGTCTCAACCCCAAAACAAACTTTGATACAAACTGTCCTATATCCTTGGGGTCCATTACATCTAGTCAACTGTATTGTTTGAATGCTTTCAGCAATCGCTCATAATACTCATGGACTGTCTCCTTTGGTTCCTGTCTTGTTCGGTCTATTTTTACCCAATCTATGTCTTGTGGTGGCACCTTCTCCTTCAGCCATGTCATTACCCTATCGTATTTTAACATTACTGTTTCTGACGGTCCATTAGTACGAGTATCCCTTGCTGGTTCTGTAGTTGGCCACTCGACACTAACCTTGCATGCTATCCACAAGTCTCCTGGGACCACAATGTCAAACAAGGTGTTCAAATCAATCCACAATACTTTTGAGATCTTCACAAACCTCTCTACCTGCTTGTACCACTCTACAGGGTTCTCCCTTAACTTCGGAAATGAGTTGGTGAAGGCAGCCAAATCTCCCCTACTCCAGGGTACGTGTACATAATTCCCATTCGCTATTTCTCGCAAATGGAATGCCTCCATCTGCATTAGTCTTCCCTCCGGAGACATCACATTCACACTTCGCCTAACAGTTCCCTTTTTCGACCACCTCTCTTCCCATTTGTCCAGGTCCCTCCATGCTCTTATTCCTGTGACCAGTTCCCTTATGTGTGTTTTTAATCCAGTTGTCCTCCTCTCTTCTAGGTCCTGATCTGAATAATGCAACCTGTGGTTACCCTGTAATGCCTTGGTTCTGGACAAATCTACCATATACTTGTCTGCCAGTTCAGACAGTTTCTCATGAGTTGCTCTGGCCTTTCGAGTGATGTCCTTTGCCATAAACAGTAGCTCATCTTGTTCGTACATGTCGATCCTTTCTAAAGACAATGTACCATCTATTATATCGTTCAGATCAGATCTTAAGCTGGTCACATCGAGTCTTTTGGCTTTTATCACAGCTTTCAGTATGCCATCTCTAGAAAGTCTATTTACATCTCTCCCATCACAGCTCTGAGTCCTACGTCAAGGCTCAGGCGAGTTATGGGGAGTCCTCCCATGTTCCCATCTCTCCAGGTCCCATGCAGTTCCATCCTCTCTGGGTGTATGATGAAACACTCCTCTATTTCCCATAATCCCAAATTTCTCATTCTGCATGGCTTCTCTAGGTGCATGGTAAGACATTCCATTATCCCCCATGTCTTCACAATTCGCCTGTGACCTCTGGTCACAGGCGAGTGGTCGACCTCTGGTCACTCGACGCATGGCATTAAAAGATGGCCGCCGGACATGAGCTCTAGGGAAGAGCTCTGGGGTTAGGGGATATCCAAACATGGAATAAATCCCTGAATAACCCTAGGCGCGACCTAGAATTCAATGTAGATATCGGCGAAGTCTCAGAGGAGCGAAAAATCTGAAGGAATAAAGCGCAGAATACAACATACCGGGTCGGGGATCGATGAGGCTGACCCAGCGCATCGGACTCCACGGACGACGGATGGACGGACCTCGGAGTGCTGGCCTCGCTGGGTGGACGCTCGGAGCTGGGGAGGACCCGCGACGAGCTATCTGACACCTGAAATCACTCTTGGCTGCCCGGGACAGGGGCTGAGAGAGAGGAGCTTTCCCCGACTGCACCTTCTTCTTCTTCGGTGTCGGGGCTTCGGAGACTGCACCTCCGGTGACGGCAGGCAAGTCCAACCATTGCATACTGAGGGGGAGCCTCGGCGGGCAACAGTCGAGGTGCGAGCGCCTTGCCTCGCGGCACGCCCCCCCGCCCTGATTGTACACGGGGGATGAGGAGGCAAATTGAAATTGAAAGGCGAGGAACGGAGAGAAAAGGGAAAAGCGGCACGCCTGACCTTAAAATGGCGGCCGCTTGAGACATTTTCACAGTATATGAGCACGATCCCCTAGGCGCC
The DNA here is from genome assembly GCF_964261635.1 of Lissotriton helveticus. Classification (NCBI taxonomy): domain Eukaryota; kingdom Metazoa; phylum Chordata; class Amphibia; order Caudata; family Salamandridae; genus Lissotriton; species Lissotriton helveticus. The sequence continues at coordinate 532,174,278 of NC_136057.1, read as the reverse complement.
ACATGTGGAGATCGGCAAGAGGTCTGTCTATCCTGATATGACCATGGGCAACGTGAGAGTATACCCTGACCACGAATAAAGAAGGGGAGAGAGGTTAGGACCGGTTCACGGTGCCTGCAGTGAACATCAACCCAGGGGCATAGACACAGAGAAGGGACTGCCGACATACCAAACCAGTGAAGAGAGCCTGCTGAGGAAACAGATAAACGAAAGAAAAAAGGGACCAACTACAGGAGAGGAAAGGAAGGAAGTGCACTCCCCCCCAGTACAACAGTACAACAGGGAAAGAAACGGCGGACATCTTGTAAGTGAAAAGGAAAAAAGGACCAAAGGAAAAAAAAAAGGACCAACTACAGGAGTAGTGGAAAGTAAGGAAGTACAATCTCCCCAGAACAACAGGGAAAGAACCGGGGACATCTTGCAATGGCTAGCTCAACACGAGTCCTCTCTTAACTTATCGTAAAATAACTCAACTTAATAAGGGACAGTTAAACTAATTCTTACTGCTTGTTAACCCAACCATAAGGATATAATTAGAGGACAGCAGAGGAAATATACTTACCACAAAATATTGGTACCAGAACTATTTCTAATCCACCGACTACCACTGCACAATTGCAAACGGTCAATTCAGAACCAATCACCGGTAGATTTACAACGAGAAAGGAACATGGATAATAGATACCGGACGATGGCCAGCTTCAAAGCAGAGAGTATAAAATATCCTCCTTCGCTATCTAAAAATGCTGCCAAAAAGTTTAAACATAACACACTGAGAAAGAACCCAGACATACTGTTCGCAGACCCATTCTTTGATGGAGTCAAAGGCACCATAATGAATGACTTGATTTTCTACACAAATAAAACAGCGAAATGGCGCAATGCCCTCACAGAAAGGTTACTCATAAAAAGTATGAGAAACATCCCTCAGGCACAAAAATAATGTCCTCCCCGACAATAAGATGCAATGCAGAATTATGCATCACGCTATATAAAACAGGAATAGTGCTGATACAAGCACCTAATAGGGACCTGGAAGAGTTTGAAAAGTCTTTCCTAACAATAAAAGAAACTCTGGAGGGACCAAGACACCAACTACCCATTTTATTTATTTATTTATTTATTGCTATTTGTTAAGCGCAGCATATACCCGAAGGCGTCTTGGCGCTGATTGTTTGCAATGGTCTCAATGATGATAATTATCTGAGCAATACCTTTAATGAGTTATTGAATGAACAGCCATGTTTTAAGTTTCCTGCGAAACTGGAGCAGCGTTGGGCAGGTTCTTAAGTCCAGCGGGAGGGAATTCCACAATTTGGGTGCCGCGACCGTAAAACGACGGTCGCCCCACGATACTGTTTTTACACGGGGAATCATTAAAAGATTGTTATTGGAGGACCTAAGTTGGCGAGAAGGCTGGTATGGTTTCAGTTGCTCACTCAGTGAGTGTGGGCCTTGTCCATTAAGTGTCTTATAGACAATACATAATGATTTAAATTTAATTCGATTCTGGATTGTCAGCCAGTGTAATCGTGAAATTGCATCTGAGATGGATGCATATTTTGGAATTCTAAAAACCAGGCGGGCTGCGGCATTTTGTACTGACTGCAGTTTCCTCAGTACTCTGGATTGTGTATTTAAAAATAGACCGTTACAGTAATCCAGTGACGATAAAACCAGGGAGCTGACTAAGGTTTTAATGGCCGTCACAGGGAGGTAAGGACTGATTTTTTTAATCATGCGGAGCTTATAGTGGGCTGTGGAAGCCACTTTGTTTGCATGGTCCATAAAATTGAGGCCATCATCAAAGATGACGCCCAAATTCCTGACCTTAGGGACTGGTTTGGGAACAGCACCAAAACTGGATGGCCACCATTCTGCTGACCAGCTGGGTGACATTGGGCCAAATAGTAATACTTCAGTCTTTTCTGAATTAAGTTTTAAGCAATTGGTTGCCATCCAGTTTCCTATCTCCGTCATTCCCCTCTGAAAGCGTTGGGCCACTTCTGGTCCATCTCCCTTTATGGCCATAACCAATTGTGTGTCATCAGCATATGAGGTAAGGCCCATCCCGTGTGCCTTGATGACATTAGCAAGGTCCGACACATAGATATTAAATAGTGTCGGACTCAGGGATGAGCCTTGAGGTACCCCACATGGCAGCGTCAGCTCAGCAGATTGGTAAGGTCCTAGGGTGACTGCTTGGGTTCTCTCTGAGAGAAAAGTGGCTAGTAGTTCTTTGGCTGTGTGACAAATGCCCATCTTCTCGACACGGTCGACTAAGATCTTATGGTCGACCGTGTCGAATGCCGCTGAGAGGTCGAGCAGTATCAGTACTGCGGTTCCGCCAAGGTCTCTAATTCGGCGTACATCATCAGCGGCTTTAATCAGGGCTGTTTCTGTCCCATGATGTTTCCGAAACCCGAACTGGGTATCATCCAGTAAACTAAACCTCTCAATGTATTCTGATAGCTGGATATTCATGGCCTTTTCCACCACTTTGGCCAGGAAGGGCAGATTAGCAATTGGCCTGTAGTTTTTTAGTTCGGTCTTGTCTGCTCCTGGTTTTTTTAGGAGAGGTTTAAGCAGCGTAGTTTTTAAGAACTGAGGGTAGTTACCTGAGCACAGTATGGAATTACATACCTGTGTTAAAACAGGTATTATTGAGTCCATCAGTGGGAGGAGGACTGAAGCTGGGCAAGGATCAAGTGTGGAGCCTGATTTGATGGTTGATACAATGCTCAGTGTTTGGTCATCTGTTATTGCAGTAAAATTAGGAAAAGTTGGAGTTTGTTGTTTTCTCAATGTCAGGGGTTCTATTGAGATGTGTGAAGTATCGGTTAATTTACCGGAAAATGCCTGGTAGATATCATCTACTTTAGAAAAGAAGAAGTCTGCCAATGCATCACACATATTTTGAGATGGTGGTGGTGTTAGGTCTTGGATATGGCCTGAGAGGGATTTAGTAATTTCATAAAGCTTTCGGCTTGAGTTTTTTGCTTGCTCTATTTGATCTGAATAGAAGGATTTTTTTGCGGCTATGATCATACTTTTGTAAACAGCAAGAGATTCTTTGTAGCGTAACTTAAATGTCTGGTCATAATTTTTTCTCCATTGCCTTTCCAATTGTCTATTTCGATGTTTTTGTATTTTTAGTTCCTCTGTATACCATGGTGCTGTAGGAGCCGATCTATTCTTTGAGATGATTTTAGTAGGGACAAGAGGATTTATGGCTTGACTCAGCCAGTCATGATACCGCTGTGTTGCTACAGCCGAGTCAGTTGGTATGCTCGGTCTTGTAATGTCGAGCTGCTTTATTAGATCAGTCTGGTTGATATTATGCCAGGCTTTAATAGAGCTCTGATGGATCCTTGCAGTTACCTTATTTGTGGTGTTGGTTATAGTTAGAGTAGCGAGTATTACATAGTGATCTGTCCACGTCATTGGTAGAATACTGGAGATCTGTAGGCCTTGTGCGTTGGAGAAGATTCCATCTAAAATATGTCCGGCCTGGTGCGTGGGTGCAGTAATAAGTTGTGTGAGTCCCATGGTCTGCAAATCTGAGATTAAGGTAGTGGTATCTCTATCATTTTCTACATCTAGATGAAAGTTCAGGTCACTCAACACTGTTACAGGGTTTTCTAGTGCCAAGGTTTCTAATATCGAGTTTAAATTGGTCAGAAAGGTAGACTTGGCTCCTGGCGGTCTGTACAGAAGTAACCCTTTAAAATTGTAAAGGGGGGTGAGTTTTATAGAGTATCTTAAGATTTCGCACGATGTATCTGGGATGTGTGAAGTCGTGACTTCAAATTTGTCTCTGGCTATAATGGCAAGTCCGCCTCCCCTCTTTATTGGTCTATCCTGTCTATAGGATTTGTATCCAGCCGGTGTAGCTATAACCAGGTCTGGTTCAGATGCGTCGTCAGTCCACGTCTCCATTATGAAAAGAATATCCAGCTTAAAATCAGTTATTAAATCTGCTATTTCATGACTATGTTTGACTAGAGACCTTGAATTAATAAGGGCTAGGTTTACTGTGGTAGGAGTATTTGGTTTTGAGCGTGGTCTTTCCCTGTTTAACAGTGTTGTAAACTGGCAATGTGTACAACTATGACCACATATCGTAATGTTGTTAGATAAGTCTAATAGAGTACAGGCTGGGTTTATAGTCGGTTTATAGCTCATCAAGGATGCTCTTGTGTAGACTAACTGGGAGTTTGTGGAGATTAGACCAGGGGTCTGAGCCCTCGGCCCGGAACCGGCGCGGACGGGCGCAGACGGGCTTGCCTCTGGCGCGCCTCCGGCGCGCCGCCGGCGCGCCCGCTGCGCCCGCCCGCTGCGCGGACGGGATGTATCTGTTCTTTTGTACATGGTTGGGCGGGAAAAATGGGAGGGTTCGACCAGCTCGACCGCTAACCCTACCTCCGCAAGATGTCAGCGAAAGAGAGTCGGTTAAGGTCCCATGACCTCACATGTAGTCACTCTCGTCAACACTGATACTACAACCACAGATTCCAACAGAACCAAGGACCATAACAGCCAAACTTCCAGCTCGGGAGACATAACTGAAAGGGAGATGGCAACCCCAGAGTACGAGCCAGAAAGGGAGATGGCAACCCCTGAGAAAGAGCCGGAAAGAACAGAGAGATCTTCCAATCTGACAAATGAAGAGCAGGTCCAGACCCAAAGGATACAGCTGATGCCGCCACCAGTCAGTGCGAATCTACTTGAAGAGAATACCTCAGCTCCTAGCGAGTCACCAAATGACTCGATACCTCTCCTGAATGGCCTACCAGAGTGGGAAAGATTACCACCCACAAACTCAATACCTGCACTAAACAACACAAATAACACACTCGACATCCCAAACAGATTTGGAAGCGACAACCCACCCAAGGAAACAAAGGATAGAACTTTGAAAATGCGAACAGAACAACCACGGAGTAGAGCAAAATGCACAACCCGAAGTGGCAGGGCAATCCTCCCTAAGAAAACACCGCGAAGCCAGAAAGAATTTAAGAAGCTCCAGAAAATAGTAGGCAACCTAGCACAAGGCTCGATGAAAATTTCGCAGGCATTCGAAAAAATGTGGGAGTTGACGGCAAGCACACACTCCAAAGTCTCTGATATCCAGAAACTAGTACTCGCCGCACAAAAAAGGAATGACGAGATGGCCCTGTCCCTAAGAAATAGGCCCAATAGACCAGACAGGATAAACCCGTTGTCAAACGAAGAAACTCAGGCCTTACTCCGAACCTATGAACAACCGGCCCAGGAGAAGGTGGAGAGAATCAGAACAGTACCAATTGATTCCAATAGAACTTCCAGAAAGAATGACAGGAAAGCAAGTCACCTCAACCTACAACATATTCAGTTATCAGCATATGAAGACGAAAAAGGGAACATCCTTAACCCTGATAATCCCTTAAAATGCCTTCTTCTCAATTGTCGTTCGGCATCCAAACATGCATCAGACATAGCAGCACTCATCATCAATAACGAAATCGACCTGGCAATCCTTACGGAAACGTGGCTAAAGGAATCATCCTCCCCCGCCATTGATCTCTTGGTACCACCTCATTATAACATTATGAGATTAGATAGGCCAAGGAAAACAGGAGGAGGTATAGCATGTATTCATCGATCAGAGATAGAGGTCAACATGATTCAAGCCGATCCCATAGAATCTTGTGAATACCTCGGCCTGAATATAAGATCTTCAAATAAACAAAAATGCAATTTACATGCATTCTACCATCCACCAGGAGATAACACAAAGTTCTCAGAGCAACTAATAGAGATCATAACTGCCAACTCCAATCCGGATGCCAACAACATATTCCTGGGGGACTTTAATCTACACTGGGACGACGACAATGACAAACTGGTTAATTCGTTAAAAGAGTTCCTCGCCGAAATAAACCTCATACAAGCATGTAACCAAGCTACCCACGTGCAAGGAGCGACCTTAGATTGGATCATCTCCAGAAACAAAGAGACATTGATCTGCGCCATAGATCCATGCGACTGACCATCACGCCATAACATTTATGATTCCCACAGTGAAAAAAGGTAGAACCGTACAACCCCCCAAGTCCACAAAATTGGTCAGAGAAATAAAAGAGGCGAACATTGAGCTATTGGTTGAGAGCTGCGAGAGAGACTTAAAGCCACCTAACAGCATGCAGGATGTAAATGAGCTGACCGAGCACTACATAACCTCAATAGGAAATATAGTCAATGACACCATGCCTCTAAGAATGAAAAAAGTTACCGACAAGCCAAAGAATCCGTGGTTTAGCGGATCACTGAATGAGGACAGGCGCAAACTGAGAACAGCTGAAAGAAAATGGAGACAACACACTTCCTCACCTGAGCTGAAAGCTCTCAGAAAAATCAGAAACGATTATAACAAAAAGGTAATCAACTCCAAAAAAGAATTCATAAGAGCAGAACTAGACAATGCCAAAAATAGACCACGAAAACTCTTCGAGATACTAAAACAGCAATCAGATAAACTAGCCAAATCAACCCAAGAAAACTCAAAAACTCCTTTAAGCTGTGAGGAATTCTCTACATTCTTCTGCGAGAAAACAAAATCACTAGAGGTAGAGCTCTCTAACGCTGCGGTTATCCTCCCGACCCAAACCCTGCCGAGGAGCGAGGCCGGTGGGTCAACAGAGAGTATTAAAACAAAGAATGAAGCAATCTGGGACACATTTGAATTATACGACCAGGTCAAGATCGCCAAAACATTGTCAGAAATCAGACCAAACAACCACTATCAAGACCCTTTACCTGCAAAATGTGTAAGAGAAATCAGCCACATTGTGGTTCCAATATGGACCGAAATCATAAACGCCTCACTTACTCAAGGGATCCTCCCTGACTGCCTAAAAACAGGACAAGTAGTGCCAATAATCAAAAAACCGACATAACTATCGACCAGTAACCAACATCCCTTTACTGGCCAAACTAATTGAGAAATGCGTGCAGAGCCAATTGAAGCAACACATCACCAAGTTCTCCCTACTAGACGAATGCCAATCAGGGTTCAGAGCAGGGCACAGCACAGAAACAGCAATCCTGCATATCGTTGATGACGCGCTTCAAGCACTAGACCAAAATCAAGCATGCCTATTGATTCTCCTAGACCTGTCATCTGCTTTTGACACGGTAAACCACGAAACACTACTCTCCAGGCTACAGGACAGGATGGGATTGGCCGGCAATGTACTGAGATGGTTCAAATCGTTCTTAAGCAACAGAACCCAACGACTCCGGGTTAACCAAGCAATTTCAACCCCATGTCCTAACGCAATTGGGGTCCCGCAAGGCTCATCTCTATCCCAGATCTATTCAACTTGTATGTCGAACCTCTTACAGACATTCTTCGGAAATCAACGATATCCTACCACATGTATGCTGACGACACGCAAATATACTTAAAGATCGCCTCCCTTGATGACATAGATCTAATGAATAAGACACTAAAGATGGCTATGCAATGGTTAACGACGAACCATCTGAAATTAAATGCCCATAAAACAGAATTCATGCTAATTGCACCTCCAAGGAGCCATCCAGAAGTAAAGGAATGGACCAAATTGGTGACTGCGCTTAACTGCACACCAACCCTTGTCAACTCAGCTAAATCATTGGGAATCATATTAGATGAGAACCTCGACATGAAAGCCCACATCAATTCAATGGCCAAAAGTGCCCGCTTCCACCTGAGCTACCTAAGGAAATTAAAACCATTCATCTCAAAAGCAGACTTAAAATTGGCTATACAGTCCCTAGTCATATCCAGGATCGAATATGGTTGCTCTACATTAACTGGTCTACCTAAAACATCTACAGCACCGCTAAAAGCCTGTCTCAATGCTGCGGCAAGACTTATCACCGGATCGAGGAAATTTGATCATATATCTCCTCACCTGAAAGCACTAAACTGGCTACCTTATGAGGCCAGAATTCAAATGAAGACAGCATGTATCACTCACAAAGCGGTGCACTATAACACGCCAGGATACCTAAGCAAGAAAATAAAACTATCGGGAGGAAACAGACCAACGAGAAGCGCCAAGGAGCTGCTGTTGAGGCCGGCCTTTTTTCGAAAGAAAAAGACATATGATCGAGCATTTACTGGAGCTGCCCCTAGAGTTTGGAACTCACTCCCTCCGAGCATTAGGAAGATCCAAAATATCGCAAGATTCAAACGGGAATTGAAAAGCCATATGATGAGTAAATACTTGGCATAGGGAAGCCGACGGATCGCCAATATGAACTACTACATCAGCTGAAGAGTGATCCCTCCTCATGATTACTATCTTTATCAAGAAACTGACTCCACCCACTAGCCTCGGCTGTACCCCTATCAATACCACAGTCCTGTGTGAACCAACTGCTGGTCTCTGAGCCAAACTATATAACCTCTACCTCACCTTAGCTACTGATATGGACGGTGCTATAAGCTAAGCCTCTCTCACCTTTATTACTAATTGCACATGTATTTGATATATACTTATTTTTTTAGGCATCCGTTATAGCCTCAACTTCTTCCACCTTATATCTGTTGGTTGTTAGAATGGATATATGACTGTCAATACGTAACCTACCTCGATGTAATGTGATGTAATGTGCGGAGAGGGTTTAAGCCATTCCTATGCAATAGAACTCAACGAGTACAAGTTACTAAGCAATCTCAACCCCTGTCCTCATGCAATCGGGGTCTCGCAAGGCCCACCTTATCTACTGATATGGCCATGTTAGGAACCAGGCCTCTCGCACCTTTATTACTAATTTGCACATATGTTTGTAAAAGGTTTATTTAGGCACCCCTTATAGCCACTGCGCCTTTTACCTTATATCTGTTTGTTTTTATAATCTGATATTGGACTGTTAATGTGTAACCTACCTCGATGTTAAGCGCTCTGATACCCACGGGTCTTGTTCGCGCTATACAAAACTCTATAATAAAAATAAATAAATAAATAAGATCCTTCACTGTTCCCCGTGTTCCCACGATTCCAGTGCTGTACATTATCGCCAGGTGCGTGGTGAGTGCACCTAAACCTATCCCTGTATTCTTGTGTCCTTTGGTCTCCCTCACTTTGAATGGGACGAGATGTCTCTCCACACTCCGTACTTCTGCCTCTTTGCTCCTGCCCATTTCCTCTGTCTGCATGACGTGTAACTCCTCTACTCTCCTGACTTTTACCTTCCCACTCCTGACTGCTTTCGCTAGCCCCGCAGTGAGATAATATTCCATTTCCTCGACTTCCCCATTCTGCTTCTGCTCTTGACCTGTTGCTCGGTACTCCTGTGGACCCATCCCATTCCCTCAAGTCAGCCCTCAACTCTTTGTAGGATTTCGGCCGTGGTCCCCTCAGGTCCATCGGTCCTCTCTGACCCCCCTCCTCTGTTTTGGGATCCCCTGCTGACTCCAATGGGGTGCTCCACGTTATTGGTCCTGGCAATTTCCTCCAGGCATTTGTCGTGTTATTCCTTCTCTCCATCTCAGCTCTTTCTCTATCTAGCCGTACCTGTTCTTCCTCTCTCCCTTTCTCTGGGTGATAAACCGACACTACAGGACCTATGGTAACGGGTACTTGAAGAGCATCTGGCAATCCATAAGACTCAACCCTCTCTGTTGCTGGCATCTTCTGCACCACAACCCTTCCGACTACTCTCTGTACAGGACTATGTTGAGGTGTCTCCTCCCCTTTGGTAGGTACCCAATCCGTTATGGGGAGTGGCCTGTTCTCTTCTATGTCAACCCTACCTTTCCTTGAGAGCTCCGTACCCTCTATCTCCCTATTGTCCGGAGGTGGTTTATCTATCAACAACCTATTTATTAGGCTGTCCTCCGACTCGCTCTCATCATCCTCTTCTATGGGTTTCTTTCCACCTGTAACCTCTCTCATGGGGTACAACTTATCCACCTCAATCACCTGTACCCTCCACTTCTTGGCTTCCGCATCCCATTTGGCATCTTGCACTGCCCTCACTGATCGCCGTACCCTTTCCTGGCGTCTGTTCTGACTCCTGTCGTGCGCCGCCCTAATCCATGCATTAAGCGCCTCAAACTGTGTTGGTCTAGGCAAAGGTCTCAATGAGGACATAACTGCTTTCAACTGATGTAACACTTCTAATCTAAACGTTCCGTATTTCGGAAAAGTCAGTTCCTCATTCCCCTCTGTAATCTTACTCCAAGTCCCAAGCCACAGTATAGTATGCAACCCAACATTCGTTGCCATATAGTGAGCTGGTGTACCCTCCGGCGATGCCTTTTCCCCGCAATAAGATTCTCTTCTTTTTCTCTTAACAATCCCTCTCAAACCTTTAAAACACTTCATGTTCAAAATCTGCAAAATTTCTATTTTCTCCGCGTTCGTTTACTTCCTGATGACAATCCACCAATCTCAGCGCGGTTTTCGCTAACTGGCCTATCACTGCGCGGCTCTTTGCTGACGTCACACCAACCGCCCTATCACAGCGCGGCTTCACACCAACCGGCCTATCTCAGCGCGGCTCTCGCTGACGTCACTCGTCTCCCTTTCGCAGCAGTTCCCCTCCTTTCTCCGCTCGTCTCCCGGTCATGCATGCGTCCCATTCATACTCTGAAAAATGATTACTTCCGACCAAGCGATCACTTTCCTTGACGGTACGTCCACAGTCTAACTGTAATTGTCACCTTAACTGACGAAATGTCTTTCCGTGTACGTCCAGACAATCGCCTTCTCTGATACGTTACTTGCACACGGTAACTTTCGACCTGCGTCCGTTACCCACACACTCACTCTTGCATTCCCCCTATCTCGGTCCTGCGGGCGATCAATGGTACCTCATGACCCCCTTTTCTCTGGTCGACAACTACTCTGGATGTTTGATACACCCGAACCACTTAAGCTCTTCCCTGAACTTAAGATTTTCACCAGTTCACCGGTTCCCCCGTTTCCCAGGTTACCAGTTTACCAGTCTGCCAGGTTGCGCGCGCTCACAACCCTCTCTCATTCACACTACAGGCATTCAACTCCGCATGACATTACACTACAAATACAACACAAAACACCGCAATCTGTCCACGCATGACGCTTGTTATACTCACTCTCGTCCAATTCTGCTGCTTTTCTCTCGCGCCGTCAGCACCCTCTTCGGCGGGCCACCTCTCGATCTCTAGGGACATTGGGGTAAACTTAACCTAGTCTAGATCACCTTCCTCAAGAAGGTAACCATCCTCTGCTACCAACTATTAACGCGGGATTTCTGGTCTATTGTTATAGATCTAGATCCCAACTCCGGTCGACTGAACCGTTGATACCTGTCATAGAGTAAAAGGCAATCCACTACTAGGTCAATCAGTTAATGACTTACGCCACTCTAAAGAACCACTTAAGCTTAAAAAGTTTAAAAGTTTATTACAAAGCCAAACTTAACTGGAGATATAAACATCTCAATATAAGGTTCAAAAGATATACGGGTATCAATACAAACATGAATTTTCTAAATGCTCTTAGTCGGCAGAAGAATATTACCAAAACCAATTCAAAAATCATCAAAGTTGCAAGAATAGACACAAGCTGTAGCTTATGAGTCATTTACAGAAAAGAAAGAAATCAGATTAGACTGTCCCTACACTAGACTAAGTGACATCCCTACTCAGCAAGATCTTAACCTAAAAAGGTGTCAGCAGTGGTGACTTCCAAAGAAGAACACACACTTCCCTTAGTCTTTGTTCCAAAAACGATGTCTCGCAGTTCCCTATCTGCCTACCCATCCGCTCTCTTAGGTTCCTCAGATCATCTGCCTTAACTCCACCCAGGGGTGCTGTCCCTAATACAAAATCACATTTACAATAGAAACGCCCTTTGGAGACACCCCTTAGAGACGCCCCTCACGTGGTGTTGGTTCTGGTATGTTCCATGCTGGTACTCCTCTGGGCCCATCGTTAGCGTTGACCTTGCTTCCCAGGCTCCTCTCCGGCAAGACGGTACCCCCAGGAAATTCCTGAAGACTCCTCCAGGCCTGTGCCTGGCTCTCTTGAACAAAAGTCTATTCATCACTCTCTTGATTAAAACCTCCTCGCACCTGCAAACAGACACTTGTACTGTGGGCCCCAAATTCCGGCCTCCACCATATCTTTAAGTCGTAAACCATTCGAACAGGCTCCACAGTTTGTGCCTAACACGACCTTTCTCTAACGAGCACATACAGATCAAAAGAAATGACTTTGTCTATTCAGGCCTATTAAAAATACATGAACGGGCCTGTGCACTCTGTAAAACATTTAATTTCTTCCAAACAGTATTGTAACTTATTACACACAATGATTATATGAACACTTCTATAAAACATATTTTTCAGTTCTATGATCGATAATACTTTGAATTACAATAACATCAAAATCCACCATCGTGTAAGAGTGTAACAGCATCTTGTACTCTATGTGAACTGCCATGTGGCCTACACATTTCTACGTTTAGCAGAATTACATTTCCCCTACCACCGCCACATAACATGGGATTTCAACATCATTCTAACATCTCTACAAACATCTACATTAGCTTTTCACACTTGATATAAGTATTCTATTTTAATTAAACACTATTATATATTTTCACTCTATAGATTCGACACTCTTATATAATGTTTACTAAACTAATACAACATGCTTGTAAATATGGTGCACTTCTATATTTTTCTTGATTTGCGCTCTCTCAATCCCCCCTTTGATGACTTTTAGTAGTCATCACCATCACAACACCATCCCTGAGGTATGGTCTGAGTCAAACTGAAGTCGTTGCAGTACCCCCTCGTTTCATCATTTCTAGAGCCTTTAGACTCCTGTCGTAATCTTTGGTGGCTGCGGGAACTGAGCTCGTGGAGCCGAAGTCCCCCCTTTGGCCACCTTACCCTTTGTCACTGTCACTGCCAAGACATGGCTTGGCAGTTCGGGCTGGACTGTTCCCATGAGGCATAGGGTCAGACTGATTTGCATATAGCCATGTCTGAACTGGGGTGGCTGAGTGAGCTAAAGAATGGTGATGGATTAAACCCAGATCAGTTGACTGGGGGTGAGTGTTTGATTTGCTCAAACGCTCCGTCCATCATCCCCTTTTGTATCGCTTTGTCAGCAGATTAGTCAGTCATTTGTTACTGATGTTGTTTTTCAAAAGTGTTAGAGTAATTCGGTCCTAGTTCAACTGCCCAAACTGGGGGTGAGCACCTGCACCACCCCTGCTCCCTAAATTCCCTGGGTGCCCTCTCATATGTCGCCTTCCTCGGTGATATTGTTGGCCCTGTAAAAGGGAGCACTCTGAACGCCAGTACCCAGTCTCCTTACAATAGGCGCACTGGTCAGGAGACAAATTTGCCCGAAGGAGAGGGAGTGCTCAGGGTATATGCATTGTACGTCCACCTTTTCCACATCTCCTACATGGTGGACCATATGCCTGAGCCATCATAACCTTTGTTTTTAAATCTTTAACCTTTTTATCCTCCCTTCCCTTCTCTTTCTGTTCCTGTCGCTCATAATATTGTGCCATTGTCAGAAGGGAAACTGGAGAGGACGTGGTCCAAGAACTATCACTGGCCTTGAGGTGACTAGATATTTCAGGTAACATATTAGCAGCAAATTTGTCAACAGACAGGTGTTTGCATGGCTCGTCAGCCAACTACTGTCCACTAAAGTCATGAAATGTCTCCTCAAACCTTGAAAAGAAGTCAGAAACTGTCTCATCCTTTTTCTGTTTACAGGAGGCTAATGTAGTCCAATCTATTTTCTTAGGGGATATGAGAGTTTTTAATTTAGTCACAATAGCTTTAGGAAAATCTAATATCTCCTGTTGGGGCTTCTGGGCAGGTTCCCTGTCCACATCTATTTCTTCAAAATGTTCCCAGGTGTCACAAATGCAACAGCGTCATTAATTTTATGTATTGTTATCCACATATCAGGGGGAACAATAGCATATCTATATCCCCTAAGGTCATAGTGCAAGAACTGATACCTCCTTCCACCTCCTCGTAGAAGGCGGTGGGGTTTTTCCGGGTGTCAGGCAAGGCAGTCTTAAGGGCCAAAACATCTGCTCTACTCCAAGGAGTGTAGACCCAATTATATATGAAATATCCCTTTGCATCATTGGAAGTCTCATCATCATTAGTTCCCGCACCCTTCTGGGGAACATACAGGGGTGCAGCTTCACGTATTGGTCTCATATCAACTTTACTACTACTAGGATTGTCCTCGCCCACCAGAACATCTGTTTTCTCTGACTAAGACTTTTCTGTTTCTACTACTTTACACTTTCTAGCTAATTCTTTCTCCTTTTGCAGTTTTAATGTGTCATCCCGTAGTTTAACCGCTTGTCTAATTGTATCAGGTATGTTTTTGAAAGGGTAAGTCCCATCTCCTAACTGCTTATTATCTGCATTCAAGTCTTTTGGACCTGGTTCATCCGAGATATGTTGCCAATTATAGAATACATCCCAACAGAACTTTTCTAAAGAATATAACTGTTTGCGTCTTCCCAAGCCTGAACTGTAGTTGTGAGAATCGTCGCAGAAGTAGCCCGAGGAGATTCCTCTCTAGCACTGCCCTATCTTTATCTTCGCTAGACAGAGTAGAGCGGGTCTGTCGCATGGATCTCTGATCTTTGTCCATATCTTTTGAGGAGGAGATCTCATCATCATAAGCACCACACTTAGGGGCATTGAGCGTGGGATTTATATGGGGCGCTCTAGTTTGATACAATCATCATTTAGTGTATCAAGTATTGGATAGACCGGACGTCTAATAGGGTACTGGCCATTTACCTGCAATCAGCGCTTTCTATCCTTCTTTTCAATTCCTTCCTGCATTTCCTTATCTCTTAATTCAACACATTGCTGATATATTGTCTTCTGCTGTTCTTTCTTTGCTATAGCTTCTGCTTTCTTCGGTCTCTCTCGCACTTCCTTATCCCACATACGCAAACAATCAAACATATCCTGCCTCCTCTTTCTTTTGAACAAACACTGTTCCACGTACTGAACCTTCTTAAAATCAAATGACCCATTTACTGGCCACTGTTGGTCAGGTTCTTTCTTTGTGTATTTATTCCACAATGAGCCATACATTATGGGACAAATACCATATTTTATATTCATATCTCTATTTGGCGTCCCTTCTGGAGGTGCCAGCTGACTTTGTTCCAAAACATTTCGGGTATTGCAACAGCAGCACCATTTATGAATTTTGCTCAGTGCAGGCATGTTTTTTACAAGTATATGTAAAATATTACTATCCAAACAATTGTCAGAAGGAGAAAAGTTCCCACATTACCTTTCTTCAGTCTTTGCAAAGAATGAATACCAAAACCAAACCAAGCAATCAACTGTGTTATATCAGCAACCTTACCAAACAGAAGTCTTCAACTCCCACCTGCCGTTCTCTGGTCGACCTAATGGCCACTGCAAATTTGCCAAACAAGCCCCAGTAGAGACCGGCCACCACCCGGAGGTTCAAGTCAGGATAACCAGAAAGTTCACATTGGCTGCATAGACAAAGATCTTCTCATGCAGTTTGCGTCCTCTGTGATAATTTTGATCTTCCGCCAAGACCACTCCTTCAGACGGCTGCGTCTCCAATGGGGTCCCACATGCTGGGTGCCAATTGTGGAAATGAACCCCCATGAGGGCACACTGGTGCAGGGTCACCCTCTCGTCAACGGGTCCCAAGACTAACAAAAGAGAGATCAGCACTGGAGTGAAGTAAAACAAACCACTTTTATTAAACATTCATGAGCGGGACTGCGTCCGAACAACACCCTCAAGTGTGGTTGGAGGAAGTACATTGAATGCAAAACCCATCACCCTTATATACTTTTTATTGCAGTGTAATCGCATGGGAAGGAAAACTGGAGGGAACACGTTTAAGCACTGAAATAGCTATAGGCAAAAAACAGAAGATGGGTGACCAGGTGGTCAGGAGATGAGGAGGGGGAGTAAGGAATGTTTATGGCAGCAATAAGCATTCATTTGATAACATCGGAGACCAGGTGCACCGGTACATCAGATTTACTATGTCAAAGAGGTCAGCTAAAGTTAAGGACACAGGCTGGGTGAAAACTAGGCGAACTGCAGAGAGTAAAATAAATACGATAGAAAGTAAATGGACGCGACAGTCAAAATGGCTGCTGCTTATGCTAACATAGAATTTACACTTTTCCACAGGATGAGGCCAACTCAATCATGGAATTCACTCATCATCTTTTCTAGGTCACTAATATGAACAACATTGATTCGGAAACTTACAATTCCTGTTATTTGTAGTGCTACAAAGGAGCAAATTGGTGGTAATAATTCATATGCAAAAATTCATTCCATCATTATCGCAGTGTAAAATATGTAGTCATTCGTTCAGCTGTAGGTTAGGTGAACAGCATCATCATTGGGTTTTGTATCACTTGAGTGGTCACTTCACGAAGTGATCTACATTCCTCCACCTGGAGGGAGACCGTCTGGTATTTAGACAGTTGTGATTAGAGAGTGAAAAAGTGTAAGGAAAATCGTGAGCGAGATTAAAATAACCTCCATTCCTTTTTCAGTATTTTTATTTAAGAAGGAAGAGGCAAGATTAAAAGGGTGGGTGGTGCTGTGGTGGAAGTGTTAATGATCCACCATACCTGGTGTTAGTTTGTGGTAGGTCAACATGTTTCTGCCCTTGGTTGCCCTGATTGGTCTGTGGGCCTTCTTCAGGACCAAGGTGAAGCTGGCTATCTTTTAGGTCGCTTGCAGTGAGTAAGTGAATCACTTACCCCTCTTCATCAGTGATCTTGGTCGCTCAACTTCTTATGTGAGTTATAGGTACACCTTTTGTCTATAACTGGGAGAGATAGAATAAAAACAGTATAGCAAAACAACAGATAAATACATTTCATTATATGTATTCATATGTCCGTTCACACTCAATGCAATGCTATTCAGGTGGTCTGAATTTCTGGGTGCTGCTGGATAATATAGGTGCGAGTTCTTGCGCTTATAATGCTTGTCTCTATATAGTAAAAATAGTAAGATTAGAGACATGACTACACATGTCTCTTTGTGTGTGGTTACTTACAGTTAAATGATCACGATGCCCTTAATGTGCAGGGTATTGTTGTCACAGTTGTAGTGGTGATAAGTGGGATGGCTTATGCATGATAGAGTTAATTACAAAGTTTGGTGATGCGCTGGCACTGGTGTTATCATTAGGTCCTGTGGCTATCATGCTATTGGATCTAGATCGTGCTAGGTAAAGGACTGTTAGGTTGCCTTAACTTCAAAAGAAGGGGGAGTGCGCATGTATGACACAATGAAAACTTTTGTTCAATATCTTAGGAAGGATAGAGATGATAGGGGGGCAGGATAGTTACATAACGCAAGTTAAGGGCTGAGTGGTGACCGTTAATATGGTCAAAATAACATAGTTAATTACGTTGCTCAGGAAAATATGGGAATGGTTTGTGAGTCGTAATCGTTATGTTGCACTCATTATTGCTTATGTGCTGTGGTTTTCCCTTAGAGGCAGGATCGACATTCCTGTGGTGGATCGTGTTTACTAAAAATGGTTTGAATATTGGGTAACCAAAGGATTAGTGCTGTTAAAGGGGATACCGTTCGAAGGAGACGACTGCTGCTCCTTCGGAGGTGGAAGGGGGACTCGCTCTGTAAAGGCTACACAAAATCTATGAGATCGGTTGCCTGGAATGGTTCGGGTTTTAGAGCTGAGTACAGGTGCTTAACTCCCACCATTGCGATGTCTCGTCTGCACTTGTTCTGACTCTATCCTTCGTGTCCTGGAAATAGAAGATGCAGGCAGGAATTGGAAACATTTTAAGCTCGTGGACTGCATGAATATAGTTAACAGGAAAGAAAGACTTTCTCTTGAAATGGAATCAATTATTCTTTTAACAGGGCGATGTTTGGATTTAAGCACATCCAATCGGTTTTGGAGATTTACAGTGCTAAATGTATCACCCTAGTGTTCTATGGTAGTGAAATTTGGGGATATGGCAAGGTTGCACCACTTCAGTTCGCTGAGAAGAAGTTTTTATAGAGTCTCCTGGGAGTTTGCCAAAGCACACCTTATGAAATCGATCCATGAAGAAATAGATTTTTTAATTGATCGACTCTGTTTCAGCCCATTAAACTTTGGAAGTCGATTTGGACAAAGGAGGAATTGAGTTTCAGTGGACTAATCTTGCAAGACAGCCTACAACTATAAAAGTCCCTACAGATTCCTTGGCTGGTGTACGTGGCGTGCAATTTGCGGGCAATAAGACAGGCGGATATGTTTGTTAACACCTCAAACATAACTCGTGCTAACGGAAAATGAGTTGAAACCACTGTTAGGGACAAGCTGATTTTAGAGTGAGAGGGTGTTGCATTAATAAAACAGTCTATGAGACACGTAATATTGGTGAAAACAGTTAGAAATATCGAGCCATGCTTGACTTGGAATATGTCTCGCCACCAACGCCGACTGCTGACCTATTTTAGATTAAATGTATTTCCCAGATTAGTCCCTTTTAATCATGGTTGTTTTAAATATTCAGATTTGCCTTTTTGCCACTGTGACAATACATCGATTAATGACACATTACACATGGTTATGCTTTGCCCAAAATACCGTAACCTGCGACACAAGTTTCTTACGCCCAATATTGTTACCACTGAATTTTAATCAAGTTAGGCCAGCCTTATTGTTCTTACAGTTGGTGAACTCTCCTTCTATTTGTTCTTTCCTTGTACCTTTTTTGATAGGGGTTTTAAAATATGAATGATTGTGGCACTGAAATTTGTATGTTGTTTTTAAATGATCTGTCTTTTATGATTGTATTTATAAAATGGAATAAAGATTGTGAATAAATTATGAATACATCAATCAATTATGAGAAATAATTTTTAGTTTCAACTGATTTAAAAAACATTTTTTTTAGAAAAAGGGCAACAAAAGTGTTGATAAAATTAAACAAGCATTTACAATGCAACGGTTTCGCCTTTGGAAAAGTTAGAGCTATTGGCAATGTAAATGACAATGCCATTTATTTATCTGTTTTCAAAACCAACACATAAATAAAATGTTGTCATTTACAATGCCAATAGCTCAAACTTTTCCAAAGGCGAAACCGTTGCATTGTAAATGCTTGTTCTTAAGAGAAATGGATTCTGGCCTTTATTTTCTGTTGTAATATAACCCTTGAAGGCTTTGATAACTATGTATATATTTTTGTCTTTAGATGTTTTATTGAAATCGGTACGAACGCTCATAGAATTATCGTTTGTCCTGATGATGACCATTTAGTTTTACTAGGGTCAAAACGCCGTTGATGCACAGATGTGGCCGAAAATTGAAGAGGACGCGTTGTTTGCTTTGTGTTGTTTCAGTTTTGTCCAGAACTTCAGATTTTTGTAAACCTTTTTCCTCAGCCACTGGTTTGTCTACTCCTGGCACTGTTTATAGGTCTTGTTTTGTGTATTATGTTGAGCGCCTTTTTGTCATATATGTTTACAGATTGAACTATTTATTATTGTTAATAAAAACCTTTTACATGAATTATATGCATTCACACTTAGGTTTCTTTCTTTTTCTCTTTATCTTCTGATTTGTCAATGAAAATGTTTTTTGTGGGGATTTTTTTTCTCATATCTTTTCATATTTCTCACATTAGAATGTTTTTGTTAGGCCTTAAAAATTGGATGAATGTATTATGTCAACTTGAACCCTGGTTAGGATTCCAGTATTAACTATGCCACCGGCAGTGGTGTGTAGGCATGGTACCCAGGAAGGTGTGCCATGTTGACTCTTAGTTTAGCCACACCATAACATATAGCCTGCAATGGCAGTGTGTATGTGTTAGATGTGGGGTCCTTTAGAGAGGCTGGTTTAGTATATGGTGCACACGTATTTAAGAGATGCACTTGCACTAATCCAGGCAACCCTTATGGTGGTTTTAGTAGTCCTTGATAACCATAAAAAGCTCTCAAAGTGGTAGAAGTGGAGAGTAGCCTTCAGGCGTATCTTGAAGGAGTGTTAAGCAGCTTATTTCACTAGAAGAACCCTTCTCAGAGAACCCCGAAGAATTCCCTTGGAGGCTGGAAGGTTGGAGAGCCACCCCACTCGTGGATATCCCGTAGACAAGGTAACCTACACCAGGGAAGCCAGGTGCATAGAGGTAAAGAGACGCAGGAAACCTCCATAGACGACAATGGTAGACATGAAGAAAAGCGTTTCTGGAGAAGCCCCACGACGAATCTGAGAACCCACCCACATGTAATTCCTTATGCACCCTAAGGGAAGGGTTGGAACAACTCAAAGGCCCCTCCAAGAGGAGGAGCTAAACAGAGGGGAGGATACTTCCATGTCGTTTGTCCAGTTTCGTGCTGGAGCTAAGGGCTCCCTGAACTGGCTCAAGCTGGAGTATGCCAAGAGGGCACCTAATGTGCCCTTCAAAGCAGTCTGGTGGCCCTGGCAAGCGCCCCCACCCCAGGCAAATACACTAAGTCCTGTCTGGGAGGTGGTCACGTCTCCCTGTGACAGGAAACTATTCTTCTACCTTCCACTGCTCGAGCTTGGCTCAGAAGCAGAAGGCCAAAATTGGGTTTGTGGTCAGCATCAGCACTAGCTTGCTGTCAGACCTTGAAAGGCTATAACAGGGAGTACAGATGGGTTCCCCACGGGACCCCCCCTAGTACATGGAATCATACTTCCAACACCGGAATCGGTGTTGTGGTATGCTTCCAACATGTTTGAATCCAAACATGCCTGGGTTCAGTGCAGCCACTAAATAGGGAGGCATATCGTAATGACTGATGTCCATTATATGTATTAAAATGGCTGACCACACTTACAAAGCCTTGAGAATCCATTATGGTGTTTGTAGGGGTGTCCTGCTCATGAAGGGGCACCCTCACACTTATAATCAAACATCCTGCCCTCAGGACTGAAGAGCCTGCCAAAGGGTGACTTATAGGTTTTAAGTGTAGTGACCTCAGCTATAAGGGAGCACATCTGTTGTGAGTGGTGCTAGCACAAACTCACACAGGGTGCAATGGCAGGCCTGTGGTTAGAGTTTGCGTGGACTTCCAAGGGTGGCACAACACATGCTGCACCCCATGGGAGACCCCTGGTGTACCTATGCCCTGGGTACCATAGCACCATATGCTAGGGACTTACATGGGTATACACCAGTGGAGAAGTGTGGCTCACTGGTTAGAGGAGGCAGACCTGGAAGCAGAGGTCAGCCCGGGACCAGGGTTCAATTCCCGGCTCGGCGGGGTCTTGAGTCCTAAAATGTCCATGGACTCGACAATTCTCGCTCCGGTGCCTACTCGATTCAAGGGTTCACACTCTGCGACTCTGGGCAATAGCTTGCTTAATCTCCACAACGGCCCCTCGCGGCGGGATGCCTGGCTTTCACCTTGCGGATACCCTGCCAGGGTTATCTCACAGGGGAATACCAGGACGGGTTCCCTAAGCAAGCGCTTAGAAACCGCTTGGTGATTTGCGCTATATAAATTCCTGTACATTTACACATTTACATTTACATAGCCAATTGTGGATGTCCATAAGTACTTATCAGGGTCAATTTAAGGAGGAAGCAGTGCCTGGGATCCTGATTTTCAGGATCCCAGTCAGACTAGGTCAAAATTAGACTGATATCAAGGAAAAAGTGAGATTAACCATGAAAGTAGATCCTACTTCTCTACAGTGGTACAATGCATTCTGCAGCCCTAAGGGATGCTCTCTGGTCACGAGGCACTCGGTACCACCACTTACAAGGGAATTATAAGTGGCCCAGAGGTGTACCAATTGTGGAAACAATGGTACAGTTATGGGAAAGAACATAGGTGCTGGGGCCTGGTTAGGAGATTGCCAGCACACACTCAAAGTACAGTAACCCCCACCTTTTTGCCAGATTTCTGATGCAACATTAACCCACTTTCCTACACGGTTGCTCACAGTGCCCTATGCTATAATGGGCAGAAGAAACGTGTAAATGCCACAGTAACAGACCAATGAATGAAAATGTCTGGCTGAAAGCCCATACAAGTATATTATACATATAATGTTGGCAGAATCAAAAGGTCCTGCCTACTGCCAAACCTAAAAAGACGTGCCCTGCTGCACTAGTTATCGAACTACCATCAGCTATCAGTCTCTCTGTTAGATGCCTTGAAAGAGTTGTATTGTAGTCAAACATTACTGTGGCCAGCAGAACCTGCAGCTCAGTTTTGTGCAAAAGAAAACACTGAGCAACCTCGGTAGACTAACAGATTGACGGTATCAGTAACTGCAACACAGCACCTCAAATGTGGGGGTGGGTCAGGCCAGTATGGCGTAGTGGTCTATCTGGACGGCCTCGACTAAAAGCTTCTAGCGTGGAAAATTCCATAGACCGCCAAATTGCATTTCGAACGAGGCATTTCATAAGAGCAATACCAAACTTTGCTTCACCCCCACGGGAAACTGAAATATGCCAAGTACAGAAAGAAAAAAAAATTCCTTTAAAGGTTTCCACCCGAAAGCTGTATTTCCATTAGTTTATGCTGCCAAATCCGTGTTGTTATTCCATGGCAGTTAAAAGGGTATTAATCCCTCCTATAAACTACATTATTTCGGATGAACACACAATTGTAAACAAGCATTAGAAATGCAATCGGGCTCGGATTTATTTGAGTTTGAGCTAATGGCATTGTAAATGCCAATGTATTGTTGCTATGTGTTATGGAGTGTGTTCATGTGGTGTGTACTGCCAGTGATCTCCTTGTGAGTGTGCGAATATTGCACCGTTACTGCCTGTGATGTCCTTCTTGTGAGTGTGAGAAGCTTGCACCTCTGCTGCCTGTGGTCTCCTTGTGAGTGTAAGAAGCTTGCACAGCTGCTGCCTGTGATGTCCTACTCACTACTCTACTCTACTCACTACTCTACTCTACTCACTACTCTACTCTACTCACTACTCTACTCTACTCACTACTCTACTCACTACTCACTACTCTACTCACTACTCTGCACTCACTACTCACTACTCTACTCACTACTCTACTCACTACTCACTACTCTACTCTCTACTCACTACTCTACTCACTACTCACTACTCTACTCACTACTCTGCACTCACTACTCACTACTCTGCACTCACTACTCTACTCACTACTATACTCTGCACTCACTACTCACTACTCTACTCTACTCACTACTCTACTCACTACTCTACTCTACTCTACTCACTACTCTACTCACTACTCAACTCACTACTTTCTACTCACTACTCTACTCACTACTCTGCACTCACTACTTTAGTCACCTCACTACTTTACTCACCTCACTACTCTACTCACTACTCTACTCACTACTCACTACTCTACTCACTACTCACTACTCTGCACTCACTACTCACTACTCTGCACTCACTACTCACTACTCTGCACTCACTACTCACTACTCTGCACTCACTACTCACTACTCTACTCACTACTCTACTCACTACTATACTCTGCACTCACTACTCACTACTCTACTCTACTCACTACTCTACTCACTACTCTACTCTACTCTACTCACTACTCTACTCACTACTCAACTCACTACTTTCTACTCACTACTCTACTCACTACTCTACTCTACTCACTACTCTACTCACTACTCTACTCACTACTCAACTCACTACTTTCTACTCACTACTCTACTCACTACTCAACTCACTACTCACTTCTCTACTCACTACTCTGCACTCACTACTCACTACTCTACTCACTACTCACTACTCTGCACTCACTACTCACTACTCTACTCACTACTCTACTCACTACTCTACTCACTACTCAACTCACTACTCACTTCTCTACTCACTACTCTGCACTCACTACTTTAGTCACCTCACTACTCTACTCACCTCACTACTCTACTCACTACTCTACTCACTACTCACTACTCTACTCACTACTCTGCACTCACTACTCACTACTCTGCACTCACTACTCTGCACTCACTACTCACTACTCTGCACTCACTACTCACTACTCTACTCACTACTCACTACTCACTAATCTACTCTACTCACTACTCTACTCACTACTCTGCACTCACTACTCACTACTCTGCACTCACTACTCACTACTCACTACTCTACTCACTACTCTGCACTCACTACTCTGTGTGCCTGGTGAAAGCGTGCACTGACGGCTGGTGGTGTGTGTATGCCTGGTGAAAGTGTGCACTGATGGTTAATGGTGTGTGTGTGCGCCTGGTGAAAGCTTGCAGTGACGGCTGGTGGTGTGTGTGAATACTCACATAGTGATTACCCTGCATACTCAAACACTGCTCACCCTGCACAGTCACACACTGCTTAACCTACACACGCACACACTGCTCACCCTACACACTCACACACTGCTCACCCTACACACTCACACACTGTTAACCCTGCATACTGCTCACCCTGCACGCTCACACACTGCTCACCCTGCAAAGTCACACACTGCTCACCCTGCACACTCACACACTGCTGGCGCTGGACACCAACGTACTGCTCACCCTGCATACTCACACACTGCTGACCCTGCACACTGACACACTGCTGGCCCTGGACACCAACGTACTGCTCACCCTGCATGCTCACACACTGCTGACCCTGCACACACACACACTCCTGGCCCTGGACACCTACATACTGATCACCCTGCATACTTACATACTGATCACCCTGCATACTCACACTCTGCTCACCCTGCATACTCGCACTCTGCTCACCCTGCATACTCGCACTCTGCTCACCCTGCATACTCGCACTCTGCTCACCCTGCATACTCGCACTCTGCTCACCCTGCATACTCGCACTCTGCTCACCCTGCATACTCGCACTCTGCTCACCCTGCATACTCGCACTCTGCTCACCCTGCATACTCGCACTCTGCTCACCCTGCATACTCGCACTCTGCTCACCCTGCATACTCACACACTGCTGACCCTGCACACTGACACACTGCCGGCCCTGGACACCAACGTACTGCTCACCCTGCATGCTCACACACTGCTCACCCTGCACACTCACACACTCCTGGCCCTGGACACCCACATACTGATCACCCTGCATACTTACATACTGCTCACCCTGCATACTCACACTCTGCTCACCCTGCAAACTCACACTCTGCTCACCCTGCATACTCGCACTCTGCTCACCCTGCATACTCACACTCTGCTCGCCCTGCACACTCACACACTGCTGGCCCTGCATACTCACACTCTGCTCACCCTGCATACTCGCACTCTGCTCACCCTGCACACTCACACTCTGCTCGCCCTGCACACTCACACACTGCTGGCCCTGGACACCCACATACTGATCACCCTGTATACTCGCATACTGATCACCCTGCATACTCACACACTGCTCACCCTGCATACTCACACTCTGCTCACCCTGCATACTCACACTCTGCTCACCCTGCATACTCACACACTGCTGACCCTGCACACTGACACACTGCTAACGCGTGCCTTAACTATGCATATGCCTTAAACACGTGAATGCGTGCCTTAGGTAGTTGGTGTTCTAGCTGTCTGAGCAGATGGGCGGGGAGAGGAACCGGAATGATCGCAGCAGGGAGAAGGACCGGGACACAGCTTGGTAAGTTGGGCCGAACTTTAGGGCTCCGGGCTGGGGCGACTGGGGACGGATCTTTACTACATATGCCATTTACAAGAAAATGTGTTGCAAAGGCATGATTGGTAAAGGCATGCGTGGTAAAGACGCGGTTGCTGTAAAGACTGCGTGGTTTAGGCATGCGTGGTTTTGTTATACAACCTTTGATTGGGGAGAAAATCACCATAGATGTACAGTTATTGCTTTGTTTCTCTTTCATGATGAAACCTATGCCAAATTGAATAAAAAGTGTTCTAAAATAAAGTGACATTTGTCCACAGTGGAAAGCACTTTACAAAAAGGTTAACTGGTCATCTTTCAGCTGCTTAGTTCTATATTTGGTTGTTAAACTGGTACTAATGAGGTGAAAATCTATCCCCAGAATGTATTACCAGGTGTAAAAATTACAAAATCATGATGGTATGCTACCAAAAATGTGCTGCATTATGTCGCATAGTTAACCTTTTCTTGCCACATAATTTAGTTAACCCTGCAGTATAATTTGGTGCTCCCCGCCACATAATTCGAGTGGCCCTGCTGATAGTGTCTCCAAATTGCAAGTAACTAAAAAAGAATCCCCCTTCTCAGCCGAAGACCTGTCTGCGTCTCTCGTAATGAATATTCAATTCCTGTCAGTCTGAGGTTCAGAATTATATTTGGATAGCTGTGGATACTGGGATGTTTTTCGCCAAAGGAGTCTGAGCGGCATTAAATGGACAGGATCGAAGCTGGCATGGTCTACACTGTCACTGGATTCTGTGGATGAAAAAAAAAATCACCTTTATTCGCAGTTATCCATCCACAATTTTTTGTCGGAAATCGGTTCCAGGCTGGCCTGGTCTAATATTGTGAGCAGGTGTTTCTAATTCTGGTATTTTAAAGAAAGAAAGAAACGTGGTCTGAAGGAGGAAGGCGCCGTCTCCAGAAGTGAGCATTTTTACCTCACTGCAGTAGAACCCTGCTTTGACTCCCGGGGCCGAGATATACTTGCAGTGAATAACAGACAGTGCCATTCTCGGCCCGATAGTATCTCTATAAGCGGTGTCATCCACAAACACCTCCCATCAGTCTGAAAACACCTTTACAGCTTGTGCAATGGCCAGAGTTCCCCTCTGTTGACACAGCACTTATAAACCAGGCACTTTCAGTCCCTCTGACAACGTCCAAGCATCGTCAGTTTCCTTCGGTTGGCAAGGTTTTTCGAGCGTTTGTAATGGCAAGAGACCTCCTTTCCCACTAGGGAAATCCATCCCCTCTTGTGACCTGCAGGCAGTTTCCGCCGTGGTTGACAATACCTGCTTCACCGTGCAAACCACGGCCACTTTATGTTAGTCTGACCAGCACTCTCTGCTGAGTGCCGGGCCCTGGCATTGCCTTCCCTTCGTCGAGGCCTGCCACCTCACAGACAGCACTGACCAGTTTGACAATGTCCTTACATCCCCTGGGCGTCCCAGCCAGGAGATGTCGGTCTCACAGTGCGGATGTAGTCCTCGCATCCCTCAGACGGGTCCTGGCACCGAGGAGACATCTCAGATGTCAAGCCTCCATCCATCACAATGCGGATAGTCTTGTTCGTCTGCGCACGCACAAGGCAGACGGAAAGCAGCACACCTGCTACAGAAAGCGTTCATAACAAAAGCCTCGCGGTTCATGGCACCCGAGGGCCTCTTTCGGGGGAGGAAGCAGTGCTTTATTTGCGCCGGTGTGGCGAACCGGCACTCGTTTTAAAACACCAGGACACTTTGTGCTTGCACTTACATTTTAGTGTCGATTGTTAACACTCCAAACTATTTTTTATTTTTTACTGCAGTATGTAGGGCCTGACGAAGGGGGGCAGGGGGAGTGTTATCTGACACTTTAAGTTTACGTTAACGCACAATACTGCGTTTAAATGGCTGCTCTGATTGCCGCACCGTTGGCCCGCCACATCCGCCTCATTCCAGTGGGTGGATGGTGGAATAGATTCGCAGGCTCAGGATGTCCTTGTACTTACTCCGTGCACAGTGGAGTATTGTTTCCTTTCCGAAAGCCACTGCCTCGGTGCCCTCCTGCACGACCCATTCACCGCCAGAACCAACGTGTGGTATTGATGCTCCCGCTCCCCAAACGAGATGCCTGGGTGAGTGCACGATCTCACAGAAGCGACCCGGCAGAGAACAGTGCTAGTGAGTCGAACATGTTCAGGAACATTACCGGTCCACCAGGCACACAACACTTGCACCAAGAAAAAGTGCAGGATTAATCAAGACGAAATGGTATGCGGTAAGATAGTTATGCATGTGTCACAACCTCTGGAATCTTTAAACAAGCAAAGAGTTGCCAAGAATTTTCAGAAGCTAGTCTTTATTACTAACCCCCCTCCCCCTTTATCTAACCCCAGGGCCAAGCAGTACGCTGGCTCGCGCCAAAGTCAGGGAGTCAAACAGCTGCCTTGATAAACTGCGCACCCGAGGAGGCCTTTCCGTATACACCGAGCACATGATCACTTTTATGATGCTTGAATTGTTATGTAACATTATGTGAGCGCTCCTCCAGTCACGGCATTCCTTCTAGTAAGCTTTGAGACTCGATGCCAAAATAACACTGGCGAGTTAATAACAAGAACTGGAGCCGTAGCCGGGGGCCGGTGACCAGAACCGTCACCGCCGCCGCCGCCACAGCCCACCACAGCCCGCCGGCAAAGGAGAGAGCGGAGTGCAGCAAGCGGTAAGCGGAGATCGTATCATCACTCGTCCCCGCCACAACCACCGCTAACTGTCCGCCGCGGCCGTTCTCCCGCCAAGCAAGCCAAGCGGTGCAACTCGGTGAGCAGTGAACGGCCCCCCACCTGTAGCTACCTGTAGCTGCCGGCAGCATCACAGAAAAGGAAGCTGCGCGCAATGAGCGCTGCAGATTTGTGAACGCGCCCGGCCATCTGGATTCACTAACGGAGGCACCCTGACAGCTCCTAATTATAATTAATGTACTTCTTTGCGCGAGCACGCACGAAATATGCCTCAAAATGGCGGAACAAAACTACATTTACCCTATCACTTCAAGCCTATTAAAAAGAAAACACAAGGAAGACGAATCACTGGCCACATGACATAAAACGCTAAGGAATGTCTGGAATTTCTCTCTCCAAGGCCCTCTTCTTCTTTTTTTTTCTCCTTTAACATTAGTTCTCTAACTCCTCCCCTTTCAGGGGATGGAGTCCGAGCCCTAAAAACGCTGAAAGAATCACAGCACTTCCCTTGAAATAGGAGCAGCACATCCTGTACTGAGTGAGCTAGGGCCGCCTCCCCAGATTCATGGAGAAAGAGTGATAACGTAAACCACGTAGTGATGCCGCGATAGAGCAAAATGAAGGACAGGGCCCCTCCTTAAAATAAAGATAAGTATGGGCGCCCTCCAGATTTAAGCAGCTATCCTTTCGGCGAAAAACCCCCCAGAAAATTCAGCGCAAGAAAAACTTGATCAAAACTAATCTACACAGATTCAAGGTAATTTCGAAACACACTGGGTGGGCCCTTGGTATTTGATGAAGCAGGATACTTCATAAACTAAAAGCTCGCCGCTGACAAATGCAGTGTTACTTACATATACATTGTTTCCAATATCGGCAAATCTAAGCTTTTCACTGAAACTCATCCTTTTATCTTACATGGGTGGAGACATTGATTAGGAATATCCTCCGCTAATTGCACTGGTTAGAAACCACTTTCAAGTGCCATACTTAGCGATGTACGAAAACTATTTAGTACTACTTCTCACTCCAAATAACTGACTAAATATCCACCACTGTCAACAACAGCTATATAAATACAAACCTTTTTCTTCCTCTACCGTTCTGCAATCATCCCAAATAACTGACTAACCTATCCACCACTTAAAATGCACTTGCATGTTTCACTATACTAATTCAACACGAATCCTCTGTGGGTCCCGGAGTAGCGTGCTACTCGCCGAAAAAGCGCTTCGACGCCTCGTCAGAGGTAGTAAGCGCTATATAATTACAATACAATACTTACACGAGTCACTACACACTCCTCATTAGAGACTCTGATTCGCCTCAGAAAGTGACACTTGTTGTGTCCCGAGGTAAACACTTCACAAGCTTTGTATAGTCTGTCTGGCAGCACGTCATCATGTATTATCATAACAAAGATAACTTTTAGACCGCACGTACAGTACATCCCTCTCGGAAGCTCCGAACTGACCTTCCTGCTCCCAGCTCGCCAGGGACTCGGGGTCGCTGCGGCGGACACTGCCCAGGAGCTCGGGAGGCAGGGGCTCCATTTTCCGCGTCCCCTGGTGGGCCCCGTCCCCGCGGGCCCCCGCCTCGGCTGCCCCCCGGCAGTGCTCTCGCAGCTCCCGCGGATCCAGCGCGGACAGCTCCGCCAGCAGCGCCGCACGCCCCTCCCGACCGAGCTCCGGCCAGAAGCGCAGGAGCTGTGGCTGCCCGGCCTCCTCCAGCCGGCGGCGGACCTGCTCCAGCGAGGCCATGGTCCGCGGGGTGGGTCACTCGAGGGGTACCGGTAGGTGAGAGGAGAGACCGTCTCTTAATGGGAGCCCGCAGACAGTTTCAAGAGGAGGGAAGTGATCCAGGGCCTGGGCGGGGCCTCGCCTCGGCCGGGCAGCACGAAGCAGTCACGCGCCCGGCACGCGTCACCGCCCCCTTTCCCGCTGCTGCTCAGGGAAGTTACGTTTATTTATTTATTTTATTTAATGCGATTTTATATGGCGCGAAAATTACCCGGTGTCAGAGCGCTTTTCAAAAGTACCAGTTGCGTTACATAAGGACTTTGGATCACATGAGTTACATAAGAGATACAAACAGAAAACAAGTCAGGTCCCGGGCCGCGCTGTGATTGGCTGACGTCACGGGGGTGTCCCGGGCCGGCAGCCAATCACAGCGCGGCCCGGGAATGACGTCACGGGGGTGTCCCGGGCCGGCAGCCAATCGCAGCGCGGCCCGGGACAAAGGGGCGGGGCTTAAAAAAAGCACCAGAAACGCCCCCGAATCGCATTTTCAAGAGAAAGCGCGATTGACAGCCTCTGTCTCCCAATGGCTAGTCTCCATTTATGGAGCTAGCCAATTGGAAACAGAGGCGGTCCGAACATCCCTACTGTAGACAATAGTTTTCGATCTGGGAGGGGCTTTGCCCCTCGCCAGGTCGAAACCTAAAAAGGGGATAATTACCTAATGTGGCGATTGAAAGATTTATTTTCGTGTTCTCCATAAGGAGTATTTTTTGTCAGCAGTCCTTTTGGTTTATCAGGAGGGGAAACTTCTCAGCTAGGTCTTGTTCTTGCATCTTGGTTGGATTTGTTGTAATAGGAAAGGACACCAGGGGTTCCGGTATATTAAGGCTCCTCAGTTCAGTTCAATATGAGTTCTTCAAGTTACCCCTGTTAGTACTTCTTGAATTCGGCATATGCTCACTGTGTTGTTTTTCGGTCAGTAGAGAGGATACCTGTTATGACAGATCTAAAACTGAGTTGTTCATGTAATGATTCTAAATTGCAGAGTGTTCAGTGCATGATAGAGAGCCATGGTATATTGCAGTTCAATCCTTGGTCATATGTCTTCGGACGATACACCCACTGCTGTTCCTTCCCAAAAAGGATATGTTCTGCCTTGTTGCCTTTCGTGTTTAATGTTTCTAAAAAGACCCAGTTGATGTAATCTGTAGTGTGTTTCCGGTTTAAAAAGTGGTTACTCATTCGGGTGGTGGATTTCCCACATATGATATTACTGCGGTGTTCACAGATTCTTCATTTAGCTTTGCAGTAGGTCATTCCAATGTATTTTAAACTGCGAGGGCAATTGATCATGTAAATGACATGAGTAGCATTACAATTTGTGTGTTGTCTTAGGGTCCAATCGAAATTTTCCATCAGTTGTAGGCTCTTGGGTTCCTTTTAGTTGGTGCTCCAGTGTGAACTAGTAGGTCACGAATATTCTTGGTTCTTTTATAGGCAAACATGGGTTTTGGCAGTTTGGAAGTTCCCAATGTCAAGATACGCCAATGTTTGCTGATTGTCTTGTTTACTATGTTGGGTTGCTGTGCTATAGGTTGTTACGCAGGTCAAGAAGTCTGTATTCTTCTCTCTGCTGTTGGTTTCCAAGAGGTTATCTTGATTTTTGTTCCTTGCTCTTTTTTGGCATTTCTGGATGATTTTGTTAGGATAATCTCTTTCTTTTAGCTTATTGCTCAGGTCTTTGGCTTATTTTTTATTGTCATGTATGCTGTTGCAAAACCGACTTATGCGTAACAACTTGGCTGTTTGGGAGTTTTTCTCTCAGAGGGCAGGGGTGGAAGCTATTGAATGCTAGAAGGTTGTTTTTGGCAGTTGGTTTGCAGAACGTTTTAGTATTGGTGTTGTTGTTCTCTACACAGATGGTGATGTCGAGGAAATCCAGTTTCTTCTTGTTTGCTATGGTTAGAACTACATCTCATGTGTTTATCCATTCATTAATTTCTGGTAGTGTGTATGGTGTTCCTTTCCAAATCATCAACACGTCATCTGTAAAGTTTTCAGAATAGGGTTTAGGTTCTGAAAGGGTTGGTGTTATTTAGATCTGTTTTTCTTCGAGGGTGCTGACATAAAGTCCCTCTAGACTCAGGGCAAACGTGCTTCCCATCGATGTTCCATAGGTTTGAAGATATATTGTGTCTTCGTATTCAAACAAAATATCTCTTAGGTCTAGACAACTGCATTCCACAATGAAGTGTCTAGGGGTGTTTGAAATGTTTTGTAAGGTGGCTTCCTGGGGTAGGCTCGTGTAGAGAGTCTATGACCAGTCCTACCATACATGTGGTCCCTCCTTGGTATACGTGATACTTAGCTGGTTCAAAAGATCTCGAGTGTCTTTTAGATAGGTAGGAGGATACCCAGGAACAGGGTATCCAGGTGCCGAAGCTACAAAGAAAGACCAAGATGCTAAATAAAGTGAGATGGCAAAAAGTATATCTGTGTGTATGTTTTTTAATTACTTCTAGACATTATAGTTGTATTTATATAGCACGTATTGTCGCCCAGTCATTATTTGAGCCAATGGTATGTACTAAGGGGCTTATTTACAAGCCCCTTGCTCCACCCGTATGTCACATCTACCTATATTAAAAGTGACGCACTGGTGTATAAGCCCCTCAGGTTTGTGAAATAAAATAAAATTGTTGGCGTGCCTTATGTTGTGGTTTGTTTGTCTTACCAGTTTATCTCCTGTGCTCGTTAGGGCTTTGCATGTGTTCGCTCGTGCTCTCATTTATAAGAAGAAAAAACAGTTGAGCATGTGACCGTACCAATATAAATAACTCCTGTATCGGGTCATCAGGGGCGTGGTACTTTCTGAGGATGTGCTTTTCAGTCAACTGGAACAAAGCACCAGTGCTTAGTTAAACATTTTTTACATATACAAATAAAATAAGTGCAGGGGCCCAACGATTTTCCAAGGAGCCTGCTGTTGAGAGCCCAGACTGCCTATTCTTGGTTCCACCTTAAGCCGCTTTCTTCCACCACCATACACTTCAGTATTATATAGCCCAATCTCGACCCGAAGACATTGGATCGCTTTACATGAGTACCAGTTACATTGCATGTTTATTTTTTTTTATTTTTTAGACACAGAGATTGTGATTTTTCCAGAATCACAGGATGCTTCGCTGACAACACCAAGACTCGAAACTAGTTCCCCAGTCCCACAGTCGACAGCACTGGCTGTTAAGCCACATCCTCAGCCCTTCACACTTCCAGGCTATTTAGCACTCAGTTGTATACTCTAGTCAATGTTTTCCTGCCTTTTCTCTCCCTCTTTTTCTCTTCCATTGAGGTCAAAGTCTGAAGACTCCTTAGTCCCTAAAAACGAGTGCCCGTGCCCACCACCTCCAACCACCGCTACAAATTAAGCATTGCTCCAAGGCTGTGTTTCTAGTCCGCTGGGTGAGTTCACTTTCTCTTGGGTCTGATTGGAGGGGGCAGCATGTGAGCACTCAGGAGCGACAGTTGGTATGTATCCTGGAAACCAAGATGGGATGAGACCAGGCCCGATTCTAGAGGGTGGCCAGGCCCTCCGAATATAGAACCTTGGCCCACCCATCAAGCAGAAAACCATTGCATGTTATTTTTCCTAACAGGCCTGCAGCCTCGCCTCCAAATTCAAATTCGTAGCTATTATCTATAATGCCAATTCCTTTGGCTACTTTTAGTGACTGGGGACAGGGGTAAAGTCACATGGGATTGTTGCTGTTACTATGCGCATATCAACTGAAGGGGTACCTGATACTCCCCACTATATGGAGGCCGTAAGCTCCCCTCCATTCCCGTCTTTTCTTGAGCAACGTAATTAACTATGTAATTTTGACCATATTATTGGTCACCACTCAGTCCTTAACTTGGGTTATGTAACCATCCTGCCCCCTATCATCCCTATCCTTCCTAAGATATTGAACAAACGTTTTCATCGTGTCAATACACGATTCTTATGTTAAGCATCCTACATATACGCACCCACCCCCTTCTTTTGTAGACAACCTAACAGTCCTTTACCTAGTATGATCTAGATCCAATTACACTATAGCCACAGGACCTAATAGATAACATCAGTGCCAGCTCCTCGCCAAACTTTTTAATCAATTCTATTACGCATAAGCCATCCCACTCATCACCACTACAGTTTGTTAGAATTGAAACGTTATTGTCCTATTATTCAAATTTTCTCTCTATCATAAGTTAGCATTCATGGCACCATTTTATTAGCAACAGCCATTTTGTTGTTTTGATCGAAACTTATCCTTCTGTCATTTCCGAGAAACAGCCTTCTCTAGGTAATGTTTCTCCGGAGTTGAGTTCTGTTTCACTAGTGAATGCACTGTTCTTATTAGAGCATACTGTTCTAATATACTAATTACTATTGCAGTCTCCCCACTGTGGTTCTCTGCCTGTCTGCTCAGTCTGTAGTGAGGTCACTTAGAATGTTGGAGTTGGTTTGTATGTAGCTGGGAATCAGTTAGTGTAATGGGCTGAGCAGAGAGGACCTTTCTCCTGGTGGGGCATTTCTAAGTACTACCAGAGATTACTAGATATTAATAAGGATCTTCCTGTAACTGTATACCTATAGATCACTACATGAATAAATCATCTTATACCTTCTACAAATGATGTCTGCGCTATTACTTCGTTATAACACATACCTTTCCTTTAGATGTAAGCCTTCTCCCGCTTATCTAGCGGTGGGCACAGGCAGAGTGTCCTTGACAAATAGATAAGGTTTGCCCAGCCTCAGAATTGGAACTTACTCCTTAGGAATTTACTGACCAGCTGCATCTCCTTGGAAAATTCCATGTTAGGCGTGCTTACATTGGTTTTGAAGTGTTCATAATGTATTGTTATGTTTGCTGAAGTCAGTCCCTCAGCAGCTATCTCAGGAGGCTGGTCAGACTGGGCTCTGCTGCAGCGCAATTACTAATGAATAACTTGGTTTGTATTCTCTACTGTAATAGTGACTCTTCATTTCTTGGAAGGCAGAGAGTTTGGTCGTGAGTGACCCGGGTGGCCCAATTTGGGTCACTTCCTTCAAGTTGTAAGTGACAACAATACCCTGCATATTAAGGGCATCATGAACATTTCACTATAGGTACCCATGTCTCTATTCTTACTATTTTTACTAGATAGAGACAAGCATTGTAAGCGCAAGAACTCGTACTTATAGTACCTAGCAGCAACCAAGAAATTCAGACCACCTGAATAGCATTGCATTGAGTGTGAACTAACATATACATACATACAGTGATTCACTTACTCACTGCAAGCAACATAAGAGGTAGCCAGCTTCACGTTGGTCCTGAAGAAGGCCCAAAGACCCTTCATATACATGCATGCGTAAGAATTTTGGGTTGCAGGCAGTAAAATCTTGTTTGGATCGGGACAGAGCTGACTACTTTAAACGGAAGATCAAGATACTGGAGACTATGACATTATATTGTCTATAAATTACTTCATCCATGATGGTCGCTGGTACCATCAACTCCAGGGAAAAGCTATAGGTTCCAGGATTTCTCCATCTTATCCTGGCCTCCTTATGGGCTGGTATGAGACTTAGCATGCCTGGGGCAGAGGTGCCTCACCCTTGACTGAACATATAGTCTTCCAGGGAAGGTACATTGCTGACATCATCTGCCTCTGGGAAGGTTTGACTGAGGCACTTCATGAGTACTTTTCATATATTAATGACAATCCATATAATGTTCAACTGAGAATGAGCTGCCATAGAGAAAAAATAGATTTTATTGATTTGCATTTTTATGTGAAGGATGGTGTAATTCATAGCACCATTTTACGCAAAGTAACAGCATGCAATAGTATTCTACATGTTTCGAGTTCACATGCAGCCTCCATCATTAAGAACATTCCATATGGTGAAATGAACTGTGTCAGGAGGAATTGTAGTGAGGATGTCACCTTTAAGAGTAACATAGCTGATACAAAGGTCCACTTCCTGGATAGAGGGTATGAAGCCAAGTAGCTGGCGCTGGCTGTGAAAAAAGTTCTCTCAATATCAAGGCAGTCCACTTTGCAAATTAGGAGAACCAGAAGACAAAATATAAAACAAAAGGGAAGAATAAGCTGGCCTTTATCGCCACATATTCCTTGCACAGTGAGAAGATCTTCAGGATTTTATGTACATACTGGCATCTCATTGTGGAGATTCCAGGATTACGCAATGAGATAGTTAAAAATCCCAGGGGGGGGTATTGAAGCAGAAGCACATTGAGGAACTCATTGTGCCCGAGGTATGGGACCACCACACGTAGTAAAAATACTTGGTTACTACCCAAACCATTTGGTTTTATACTTGTAATGGCTGTTGTGTGTGCTGTTAATGCAAAAATAAAATGAAGGATTTTAGGTTCAATATGAATCAAGTACGTTCCATATGACATTTTATCAAATGCAATATACAATTTGTGATCTATATAATAGGATGCAGTTGTGATCTGATTTATGTGGGCTGTACTGCTCTGAGTCTAAAGTTGTGTATGCAGGAATACTGCAGGGCCTTGAGGAACGGAGACAGCAGGTCCCCTATGTTAGGAATAGGAACTTTGGTTGGCTAAGGCTTGGGCCAAAGCCAGGCAGAGACCACCACTCTAGTCAGGGCAAGGGAGTTACACGCCAAAGATAACCCCTGCTCACCCCCTTAGTAGCTTGGCACGAGCAGTCAGGCCTGTCCCGGAGGCAATGTGTAAAGCGTTTGCGCAACCCACACACAGCAACAGCATACTAGGCACACCACAAAAGGAACTCCACACAAGTTTATATTAAAAATACCCTTTGTATTATCATAAAACACATTAGAATAGTAATCACACAATATACACTGTGCCAACTGGTACTGGGCAATATTTACAGTGGATTACATACACATGACAGGGCTACGTGGACCATTATCAGAACCATCACTTAGTAAAGATAGTAAATGTAGAACATATAATAAACATAGAACACAACCAGTGGCAACTGGCAAACACTGTACTCAGCAGCATCCTGTAACCATATTATAATACATTCTGCGCCAACCTCATAAGCCTAAACATATTAGACCATAATCTCCTAAACATAACTCAGGTTAGCAAATAATCTCACTTGCATAAACCACAGTAGGCAAATAATCACAGTAGAGAATGAACTCAAACATAAACACAGTATGCAAAACCTCATAACCATAAAACCACATTTAGAGGCATAAAATAGGGTGCGTAAATTATAGCAGATAAATCACATTTCCTAGCACCACATAGCCTGGCACCTTACAAACCTAACAGTCCCTCTGGCCAACTGGCCTTCTCAATGGGGATCAAATACCCTATGTCCCAAATGTCAGGGCTGCTGCCAAGGCAGCGGGATT
The DNA here is from genome assembly GCF_964261635.1 of Lissotriton helveticus. Classification (NCBI taxonomy): domain Eukaryota; kingdom Metazoa; phylum Chordata; class Amphibia; order Caudata; family Salamandridae; genus Lissotriton; species Lissotriton helveticus. Next base: position 532,136,718 of record NC_136057.1, on the reverse strand, counting down.
TCCCATAAGCGCGCACTGCGCTGGGGGAGAGGAGCGTCTCTCACTCCAATATCACATGATGCCCCCAAAGGAATGATGGCCTAAACGTTGCAGCTGCCCACTACTTGCTGGGCCTGGGCACTCATTGTGCCCTCGGACAAAGGGCAGCTAAGAATCAATAGATAGCCCTGGCACAACTGGGCCCTCTGTTGTCCCACTCGTGTCTTCTACGAATTATGCACAAAGCGTTGCAGTTGCCCGCGCTGGTGCGGTGCAGCTGTGAAGCAGGAAAAGGGGCCCTGGCACCACTGTGCCCTTAGGTCCCCACTGGGTCTTTTAAAACAAATTGTCCCCATAGTTGCAGCTGCCCGCTATGGTGGTGCAACTGAGGAATATGCAAAGAGGCCCTACTCTGGGGCTCTCTATACAAATATGACCACAGAGGGCGGGCATCGAACATATGCCCTGACGTGTCCCCCTCCATCAGGGACTCTGGGAAAGATGTGCCCCTATTGCTGCAGCGGCCCTATATAAGGCGGGGGCCGCTCAGAACAGTGGCACCGACTCTGTGCCTTGACCGGCACACACAATCAAGAAGCCCCTACTCACCGGGCTCTCCAGGCGGCTGGGGACTCTGTTACCTCTCCACAGTCTCCTCTTCGCCTGGCCCCCCTTCTGGGACTGGGACTTCATGTGGAGCCTGCGAGGCTCCTGCCAGTGTCTCGCGGAGGTGAGGGGGCTCCCTTCATCCTTCCGGCAATTCCGTGTTGGCGCGGGGCTTCCCTCAGAGAAGCGTAAGTCCCGCCCCATGTCAGGCAGCTTCGCCTGACTTCTGGTTCACCGCACGATCACGGCAGCCGTCCCCTCTCTTCTTTGGGACACAATGCAGGGTGGGCAGCTGCTTAACTAATAAAACATAAAGCGGGGTGGGCACCCGCTCAAAAGGCAAATAAGCAAGGTGGGCACCCGCCAACAAAGGCACCATAAAGCGGGGAAGGCTCCCACCTAGATCGGCATCACAGGGGAATCCTTACACCAGGGATTCCCCCTCAAAGGGTGCAGCGCTGTGCTGCGAAGCCCACGCTCTCTCTCCTCCTCAGGGAAAAATCAGGAAAGAACGCATAGCGCTCACAGGGCGCCATGGCCACAAGAAATCCTGGAGGTCCTTAGGAATCAAGGGGGCAATGCTAGGCGCAGAGAGGCAGCCCTCCAGACAGGTCCTCCTGGGCCCCAGCAGCAGCACGCCCCTCAGGTTTTGGAACAGGTGCAGAACAACTTCATGGGGTCACAGCCCTACATTTATATCCAGATTCTCTTTGTCTGTTAGTGCAGAGCATGGGATAACCAGATGCAACTGGTTCAGGAGGGAATTGGAGCACTTTGTTTTGCAAGCTCCTCTTCCCCTTTGTCAGGTGGGGTCTAGGTGATCAGACACACCACAGGGTGCGGAGCCAGCATTGTGCAGGCTGGGCACAGGCCTTTTCAGGGTTAGGGGATTACTCCTCCCACTACTCCAAGCCCAGGTGTCCCATTCAGTTTAGCGCTGACTCACTCTGCCCCTACTGGAGCCACACACACCTCACAGCCCCTGTCACTCACAAGCCAGGCATGCAATTTACATCACACAGGCAGACACATAGCACACTGAAATGACAACTTCTAAAAGTGGCATTTCTAAAATAACCACAATAAATCTGCGCACACCATTGCGCAGCATTTATTCACACAATTTCATACATACCAGACTTGACCACACTGCTCCTCTCATAACATTAATTACCACTGACATACACTGATCAGGGAATCCCCAATGCATTCCTATGGGAAGGCAGGCCAACCTTACAAATGTAACACAGAGAGCGCACACACTTTATACTGGACCACAGTGCTAAAGTGCCCAGAGGCCTAAAACCACCAATACCATGTCAGACAAAAGGCAAAAAGTTTGGGGGTGAACTTGCCAAAAAGGGCCAGGTCCAACACCCCATGACAGAACATTATAGATTTGCTCATCTAAAGCATCCTAGTCTTTGGTTCTTTGCAATTGATCACATAATTGAAAATCCACATGGTGATGACACAGAACTACTATTGAGACAAACTGAGGCCAAATGACTTGGGGTCATATGTAGGTAAATCACAAATACCAATTCTTAAATACCGATTTTTAACTAATTTTACCGAATCGGTAATTAGAAATCGGTATTTGGCATGTAGATAAAAAATCGGTAAAAATTACCGAATCGATATAATTTGGTAAATAAATACCGAATCCCCATTACCGATCGGTAAATACCGAATCGGTAAATACCGAATCGGAAATTCAAAAATAGAAACAATGAAGGAATCAGCCAATCCGGTGCAACCACCCCTCCTCCCAACCAGGAAGTGGCCACACCCATGCAGGTACACTCAATCTGAAGCTGCTGGAGAGGCTGGGAGAGCAGAGTAGAGCCCTTGAGCCACTGGGAAATTTTTACTCCTGGAAACCTGCAAAATGGCAAGCAAAGACTCTGACAGGGAAGGTGCAGAGAGAAAGAGGAAGGTTAAATTCAGCACCATGGAGCTGCAGGTCCTTGTGGAGGAGGTAGTCAAGGAACACCACAAGTTGTTTGGGAAGCAGTCCCAGCATGTGGCAGAATCTGCCAAAAGAAAGATTTGGCTGTCAATACAGACAACGGTTAATGCTATTGGAGTGACCCCACGGGACATTGACGACCTGAAAAAGAGGTGGTATGACCTCCGGAGCGTGACAAAGCGAAAGATGGATGAGTTCCACAAACAAGCAAACCTGACAGGAGGAGGGAGGAACAAGGCACCTGCCCTCACTGAGCTTGAGGAGCTGGTGGAGTCCACCATTGAACCAGCCAGCGTCTGTGGGATTGGAGATGCAGACAACTCAGCCCGAGCTGCCACCAGAAAAGGTAAGAAGCATGCACAGCAATCATCCTCACCCCTTCCCCTTCCCCTTCCCTTTCCCCTTCCCCAGTGTGGTAGTGTCAACCCCACTCCAGTACAGGTTTTATTATACACCAGCAATGCATTATGGGAGATGTAGTCATTGAAACACCTACCATGTCAGACAGCACACCACACAACAAGGCATGCGACACACATCAGTGATGAGCAAGCTGAGGCAATAGCGACAGTGTTTCAGTGATGAGAATTTAATTGTATAAGCAGGGCTGCAGGACCACTGCGCTAATGTATGGTTTTCTGTCCACAGGCGAGACATCTCGCAAGCGTCCCAAGGACAAGGAAGGGAGTGCACCACGGAGGGAAGACATACAGGAGTCGAGTACCAGTGCAGGGCAAACCACACAGGAAACTGCTGCATCAACACTACAGCCAGCCTCCCAAGACCTTCCAGCGTCACCACAGCTGCAGGTCTCCCTAGACCTTCCTGTGTCACCATAGCTGCTGGCCTCCCCAGAGCGGTTTGGCTCACCTGTCCTCACCTGAATTGGTAGTACCACCGGCTGCAACCACACCTGCAGTGCAAAAAACCAAGAGGCATCTCGTAGCCACAGTCAGGGAAATGGAGTCTTCTGCAGGAGACACGGTGGGGGCTGATAGTTCAACCGTGGAAGTTGATGACAGCAATGACAATCAGCAGTCCACTGCCGAGGGGGCCCACACAGGTGCCAGACGACGCAGGGCCAGAGACAGCAGTCAATACCAACATGGCGAGGGTCCTGGTGTCTTCTGCGGACTGGAGGCCAGTATGGTCAAGGTGCAGTGCATACAGGGGAAGGCCATCCAGTCGGTCTAACGACAGATAAGGCACCTAAATGAAAATGTGGAAAGCATAAATAAAGCCATCAGCTCAATGGCGGCGGGAATGAGAGAGATGGCTGTGGGCATGTGGCACATGTCCCAGTCTGTGCTGCTCTTGTGCAGCAAGCTGGACGAGGACAGGGCAACAAGGCAGAATGAGAGGCAGATGTCAGAACAACACACAAGGTCAGTCAACCGCCTAGCCACTGCCACTTCCCTGCTTTGCAGGCGCTGTGTTAACATGCAGGAGGGACTGGCACACAGCAGCAGTGAAGTCTCCAGGGGCCTTGTGAGGGTGACAAGTGTAGTTGAGGTGCTGCTGATTGCTCAGTCAGCAAATACTGTTGCTCTGGATGTGGGGGAGAGCGAGGAGAGCACCAGTAGGAACATCATAACTACCCCTATTACTGACACCCGAAGGAGAAGCAGGCTCCATGGGGCTGGCACTGCCCACACAGCCAGTGAGGACAGCCAGCCATTGGCATCCAGCACCGGTAGGCATGCCCGCAAACACTGATGATGCCCACACTCCCTGACCTGGAATGGGTGAAGTAATCCAGGACTTCCATAATGGATGGCTACAATTGGACTGGCACATTTGGGCCATGGTGTACTGGCGTAGTGCAAAAGATTAAACTACATTGTGTCCATACTACAACTGGCTGTGTCTCCTTACTTACTTAGAAATAGTTGCGTGGGATCTCTGCCCGTCTCTGTCTCCCATCTGTTGCTTGTGCCACTCCTGCTGTATTGGGCTCAGGGTGTGGAAATATATCATCGTCATCCTCAATATCTGTTAATACTACTGCTGTTCCTTTCTTAGTGGCAAGGTTGTGCAGCATTGCGCAAGTTGCAATGATTTTACAGCAGATGATGGGTGAGTAGTGACGTGCGCCTCCGCTTTTGTGGAGGCAGCGGAACCTGCTTTTTAACAGCCCAAAGGTGTACTCCACAACATTGCGAGTAGATTTGTGTGCGTTGTTGTATCGTCTCTCACTCCGGGTTGATGGGTTCAGGTAGAGTGTCAGGATGAACGAGCAGACAGCATATCCACTATCGCCTATGTGGAAAAGAGAGAGCCATTAATCACATTCACAACAACACCTCCATCCGCAGTATCTATCAGGGTGTGTCACAGCGTTTTACCTAGCAGGTATCCTTCTCCGAATTTCTCCGCTGTCAGGCGTGTGTTGATCCCACTGTTCTGGAAGATGTAGGAGTCGTGGGTGCTTCCTTGGAATTTGGCCACGATGTCTGTGATTATGTTGGCAGCATCACAAATTACCTGCACATTTATTGAGTGTGTGGACTTTCTGTTCCTGTAGATGCACTCAGTGGCTGCAAGTGGACAGATTGGGATGTGTGTGCCATCAATGCAGCCGATCACATGTGGGAACTGTGCCATTTGGTAAAAGTCAGTCTTGGTCTTCAGCAATTCCGCTTGTGTGTCAGGGAAGCTGATGTAATGATGCATTCTCTGCATCATGGCCTCAAGGAACTTCCTGAAGATACGGGACAGGCAGCTCTGGGACACCCCACCTATCGCAGCTATCTCCCCTGGTAACTGCCAGATGCAAGCAGGTGTAGGCTACAGAGCACCTGCACATGTGGTGGTACGGCATGCGCCCTTGGTGTTAGGTGCTCCAGGAGTGGCTGCAGGTCCCTTATCAAGTCCAGGATGGTGCGGGGGTGTAGCCTGTACCTTTCATGGATCTCTGCCTCAGTAAGTTGGAAGACTGTGATCCGCTGTCTGTAGACTTGCTCCTCCCGTCTCCAGTGCCTCTCTCCTGCTGCCTGAAGCCGTAGCCGCCTTGCTATCACATAGAAAGCCGCCATTCTGATCACACTGTCGCATTTTGGGGCCTGTTTTATGCCCTGCACCTGGTTACCACCTACTTTCAATCCATGGTAATTAACGACTCTTAAATGCCGAATTTCATGAAATTCGGTATTTTAGAAGTTACCTACATCTCTATTCTCATTTTAACCGTTTCTTATTTACCAATTCGGTAAATAAGGATTCGGTAACTACTGATTCGGTAATTTAGAATTCGGTAATGTAGAATCCGTATTTACCGATTCATATTTACCGAATCCTTAAATTTGGCCTCCTACATCTCAAATGCCTAAATACCGGTCGGTAACGGCAAATTTACGGAATTTCGGCCGTTACCGACCGGTATTTAGCTACCTAAATATGGCCCTTTGTCTTTTAAGTACTACATATCAGGGACGTAATACGGACAATAAATTCCATCACTTTCTGGGATAAAAATTATCAGTTGTTTAGGTCAGTAATTGGCTTTGAAGATATATTTTACTAACAGGTTCCTGTAGGCTTACTAAGAATCTTATTACTGTTCCCAACATATTTTTTGCTTTTGAGACTAGTTGTTTTTTGCATGATTCAGAATATAAGTGTTGTAATTAGTTTATGTTTTTATATAGCGTGTTCTACTTGTTTGCTTTATAGTGTGTAGTGATTACCCTCTTTGATCAAGTTATAACTGGTGTGCTTGATTTTTTTGGGCCTCCTTCTCCCCTTTCACTCTGGACAATAGGTGTGGGTGAATTACCTGTAGGTATGTCTTAGGCATATACAGTCTCAGCAATTTACACAGAAATATGTGGAGATTGTATTAGTCGCTTTGTTCCATTATTGACTCTTGACTGTCAGACCATTTATTTAATTCTACATCAAATATTTTGACTTATGATGGTTATATTTCTATATGGTTCTGAACTGCATAAATGGAGCATCTCTATAAACATATTATATTTTTATTTTACTATGGAACTTCTGTCTCCCCCCTTTTCTCCTTACTTCCCTTTTTTATCTTTGTAAAAACATTTCATAGGGTTGATCGGTGCATTTAACGCTTTGATGTTGATGTTGGAGTTTTTAATTGTTTTCCGATGTACTAGCATTTGTAACTTATTGTGGGGGCTACCCTCTAGGTCTATGGCGGCACGTGTTGAAGCTGTGAATGCTATTACCAGGAACACAGGTGCCCTAATTGAATTTACCTTTTAAAGTAGGGTGCATATTCATGGGTACTATCTTAATGGTCAATCAGCATTTTTTAATCTCATACTATTCAGTTTGTATGTTTTAATTCAATGTAATTTTCTTCTAACATACTAATGCTTGTATCTTGCAGGACATTTTGCTCTGTTCCATCATGGTCGCCACGGGATACGGTGGTTGTTCGTTAACATTATGGTGGCATATCCCGTTGTCATAAATGCCCTCATAATGAATTCAGGTTCTGTTAATTATAGTCAGTGGGGTTTTTATAAAAGAACGCACTGTTACGGGCACAACTGTGATGGCAAGGCGTTGAGGTACGGATGTGAGTGAGTCTAGAATTAGTGTTTTAGTTCCCCCTGAGAAATGTATTGGGAAGAAAAGGATAGTATAGTTTATAGAGTTGATGCTAGAGACTTGTTTGCAAATGAAACACATTTGTGTGGTGGGTTTAAGGGTATCATATAGTTGAAACTGTGGATGCCGACATCTTGGTTTTAAAGGATGGAACAGGGGCTGTTGTATGCAATTGTTTGTGCTATGAGTCGAACATTTCAGGACATGAGACGCATGTTTGGGCCTCACAGCATATCTAATGTAAATTCTATTTTGGATTGTGCCGGCCTGAGTGACATAACAGTCTAAACATTATGTAATGTCGTAGTAACTTGTGGATGTGTTTCAACACATGGATACTATGCACCGACAAGGTTAATGCAAAATAATAAATAAAATAAATAAATGGCAGGATGAATAGCACTGTATAGTTTAGACTGTTGACACCGGCGATTTGGTTGTATAGGAATGTATTTATGTTGGCCATTTCAGGATGAGAGATGCACATCCTTAGAGCATGTGTAATTACTGTCTTATTTTGGACATTGCCGGCTTGAAGGTGGGGGAACAGTCCATGTGTTAGAAAATGTCAGAGGGACTTGCAGGCACTTCATACTATACTCAATCAATGAACACTATGCACCAATAAGGGCTTTTTACCTTGTCGTCTAAGGTGAACTATATGTGTTCAACTGTATAGAATATGTTATTTGGAAAAAACTTTTAAAGATATAAGGATCAGAATGTATTATTGCCTAACTGCCTAGGTGCTTGGTACTCTCATGTGGGACATTGAGATAAGGCTAGAGAGTATGTTGATATCAAGTGGTTTGTACACTTGTTTGTGCCCTAGATTTCGTGAATGGTCCATAATAAGTCCTACCCAAATTCTCTTTACATACTGAATGGGAGATACCAATACCACCCATTTTTGTAATTTGATTAATTTCAAAACCCCGAAGATTTTTTGCAGGACTGTGGATATAATTTATTAGTGGGATGCCATTAATGGCCATATTACTAGTTGACGGAACACGAAAAGCAATACTGAAAGAGATATAAATACACAGATTCATCATGCACAAATATGAAGGGTCTATTATGGATTATATGTATATATTAAGCATCAATGAACTGAATGAACCTTTAAACACACAAGAAAGAGCGACCGATCAGTTATAATCTAATACAAGTGTGCAAATATTTGATGTTTCTTTAGTGGTTATTTATTCATTTTTGTACTTTTTTATGACCTTTTTGTTGTTTTACTTCTCTATCTTTTTATTTTGGAAGGGCAAGATGGCGGCCTCACGCACGGCCGAGTGAGCTGCTCTCCCCACTCTCCACCGCTGACCCAACTGCCCAAACAATGAAGGACATTGCCGCATGAGTGATCTGTTCGAGAGAAACTGTATACTTACGAATGCGGGCTAATCTGGAACACCTAACCGGATGAGCTGGCGCCTTTGGTCTTGGTTGTGGCGGACTCCTCTCCCTTGTCATCTGGCATCCTGGTCCCGTTCTAACTCCGCACTTGCTAAAGTATCCGCTCAGCCTGCGGGGTGTCCGTCTGTAACCATGCTGCCAAAGGGCTCTGCCAGCAAGGGCTGTGGCACAACAATGCCAAAGATCTCCGCTACTGTTCCCAGCTCCGAGGGGCGGGAAGCCGATAGTTCCCAGCCTGTTAATGCGGTCTCGGCCGGCAACAATAGCATCGCTGGTCATAATAAACAGACTGTACCAGCACTGTTTAAAGTTCAGTCTTCCAAAAATAAATCATCGATCAGTGCTCCTGCAGTGACAAGGGGTTCTGGCTCTCCTAAATCCTTGTCTTCTACCACGGCTGCACCGGACACTTGTACGAATGGGGGGGGGGGCTCCTTCTGCCTCTGTGCCTTCATCGGTAGGTGAGTCAGTCCCTCGCGATGCAGCACTCCTTATTTCCACTGTCGAGAAGATTGCTCAAGACTTGCCTGAAAGCTGTGAAATTGACGTTGGTACTGCTCAGCAAACCAGCTGCATGCTGGGTAATGGATTCCCTTTGGCAAAAAAACTGGATTTAGAGGGCGCAGGGCTACGTGAAACTGTACCATCGACTAATTTAATGGATCAAATGGAGGACTTAGAGCTCAATAAGGCGGACGATCCCACAGACAAGTTCTTTTCCTGATGTGTCTAACTCTTCAGAAGAGGATGCCCAAGACAAGGACTGTTCCGGTGATGGCAGTGATACCAGTAGCTTTCACTGGGATGGGGAAGGTGATCAATCTCAGCTGAGGTCGGAGACGGTCAAAAAAGCTAGTGCAATCTCGGCTTGCCCTATTCAGAACGGGGTGACCACGGGAGGTTTGTCTTGGGATTACTCGTACTCATCAGGCCTGGTCGATAAAGGTGACACAGCGGACAGTGCAGCTTCTGGCATTAATGGCACAGCCTTCGCCTCTCCTGAAGAAATCATGCTTTCCACCATTTATCAGGTGATGATGGCACACAGAGAGGAGACAAGGGTTGAAAGCTCCCGGACAAAAGGGGTGTGTAGGAAACTACAAAATTCCATCCGCAGGATGGCGAAGACTTGCTCGGACTTCTCCTCCAGAATTACAGAGGCAGAAACTAGGATCTCCGAGCTTGAAGATGACTTAGCTGCACAGCAATCTAAGGTGGAAAGCATACAGTCAATCGGGGATGACACTGTGTTCAAACTGACTGATTTGGAGAACCGGGCTAGGCACAACAACTTGAGATTTCTGGGTATCCCGGAGGGCCAAGAAGGTGTTAATGTCCGCCAATGTGTAATTGAATTACTTGAGGAGGCCTTCCCGGATCTCCCACAATGGGACTGGAAGACACAAATCCAGAGGGCTCACTGCTTTCCTTTTAACCAACGGAGCTCTGGTGCTCAGTTTGACAATCGTCCTCGTGCCATCCTGATCTCTCTGAATAACTTCCTAGCCCGGGAATCCTTGTATGATCTGCCCAGGCCTGACCGCAAAAGAACTGGGGAAGGCCATAGCTTCTTCGTGCGCCCTGGCGTTTGTCAGAAGACAGTTGAACTGCGCTGGTGCCTCAGGCAACTGATTCCTGAATTTCAGGCAAAGGGGGCCCAGGGTTTTTTCTTGAACCCTGCCAAAATAAAGGGGATTTGTAAGGGGCAAACTCAATTTTTTCAAACAGAGATTCAGGCCTAGGAGCACCTACTCACTTTAAAGACAGGATAAAGGCCACAGATGGTGCTGGTAGATCTCCTTGGGCTGTGGATTACTATAGATATGTTTATATTCCATAGGATTTGATTGATTTTGTTCTAATGGCCTCTGTAACTAACTTTCAGTTCCTCGTCTTTCATACTTGCTTTTTGCCAGATTTTCGCTTCTCTTGGCTTGCTCAGGCCATCATCTTATATGTTTTCTCTCTTTATATAGACAGGTTCCTCATTGTTTTTCTAAGACTGTTTTGAGTATATTCTGGGTGCAGGGGTGGGCTGAGTGGGGGGGTCTGCCGCTCAACATCACAAGGGACAGCTGGTCCCCATGCCTCTGAAGGTGGGGGGAGGCAGGGTGGAGTTCAGGGGAGGGAAGGGGTCAAGGGGTGAGGGGCGGGGGGTTGGGTTTGGTGGTGTGTGGTGGAGGGGGGTTCAATCTACTTTATTACATGACAGTTATGGCAATTTATATAAACGCTTTTTCAAGTTTTTTGGTGCTAATTACATTTCGGGTCGTGTCTTAATTAGTGTCACAGGATTGCTGGGTCCGGATAGCATCGGGTGATTTGGATTGTTTTTAAGGATGGTGGGTAGACACAATTTTATTCGAATCGGCTCTCTAAACTGCTGTGGTTTAAATGACAGGAGAAAGAGGGGCGTGCTAGCTAAACTTATCAGACATTGGGACATAGACGTATTGTGTTTGTCGGAGACACACGTCCCTTGGAATTACCGTGCTTGGCTGAGGGAAGTGGGTTTTGATTTGATTGCCTGCTCCTGGCAAGCAACTACTGCTAGGGGTGTAGCTATAATGGCCAGGCGAGGTGTCAGTGCCGTTAAGCAAGTGGAGGTGGACAATTGTGGTCGATGGGCTCTTGCCGATATAATGGTTAGGGGATCTCCATATACCGCCTGCTCATTGTACGGCTCTAATTTGGATGACCCCTCTGTTTTGCATTTTTTGAGTATCGAATTCGCCCAATGGCCCTCCACAAAAATCTTGTGTGCTGATCTCAATATTCATTTGAATTCAAACTTTCACCTAAATAGCAATGTCCTGTACCCTGGGAGGAAAGGCAAGACATTTAAGGCTGTTCAGGGGCTTTGCCTTGAACATGCCCTGGTCGATGTCTGGCAGAAGCTGCACTCGGCCGATCCCGGTTACACTTTTTATTCAGCCCCGCACAGCAAATTTGTTTGATTAGATTTTTTTCTGGTGGCAGATTCGATTCTTGAAGGAGGTATTTGTGAGCTGCATCCTAGAATAATTTCAGATCACAACCCATTGATTTTGCAACTTCCATCCAGGGGGATAAAACCACCTCGGTCAGCTTGGACATTTGAGCGTAAATTATTGCTCGGCCTGGAGTATTGCAGTCATATGTCAGATTGGATAAAATATTTCTTTCAGCGAAATAATGGCTCAGCCCCTGCGGTAATTGTTTGGGATGCCTTTAAGGCAGCAGTGAGGGGGGAGACTCTCAGCTTTTCGCTACACCGCCAAAAAGCGATTAAAGAGAGGATCAAATGTTGGAATAACCAGTTGCGAGAGGTCGAGGAAGCATTAATTAGAGTCATTACTGACCAGGCAAAGAAAGAGGAATGTCTTAGGCAGATAGCTATCTGTAGGAATAGAATTTACCAGCATTTTGGGGAGGAGCTTGCCGCTAATTTTATTCAGTATATAACAGATATCTATGAGTATGGCGAGAATACTGGCAAACTGTTGGTTAAAAGACTACAGCACAAGGGGGTTCTGAATCAGATATGTCGCATTAAAGATAATACAGATCAGATTCAAGACGAACCGGATAAAGTCCTTGAAGTATTCCAGGAATTTTATAAGGCTCTTTATTCCTCTGAAGAGGATGACGAAGGTGATTCAGGGGAGAAATATCTGGGTGATTATGTAACTGCGAAGGTGACCCTGGAACAGTCGGTGGTCCTTTCTTCCCCGATTTCTAGGGAGGAGCTAGAACTAGCTCTAGTGTCACTGGCAGCTGGTAACGCGGCTGGCCCCGATTCGTTGACCCTTGAGTTCTATCGAATATTTAGGTATATTTTATTCAGGAGCTAGAATCCCTGTTTGCAACTTACCCAGAATGGTCAGACCCCTGATTCTTGGCAGAAGACCACTATTGTAGTCTTTAAAAAGAAGGACAAACCAGAGCTCAGCCCTTCTTCCTATCGCCTGATTTCATTAATCTGTGCGGATAGTAACATCTATGCCAAAATCATTGCACTTAGGCTAGGTAAGGTGATTGCCCCCCTGGTTTCCATTCGCGAACAATGTTTTATACCTGGCAGGGAACCACAGATCACATCAGGCGGGCAATAGCATTATTTGATCGGGCTCATGTCTGCAAACAGCCTATGGCAATGATCCTGTTGGATGCCGAAAAGGCGTTCGACAGGGTCTCCTGGGGCTTCCTATGGCAGTTATTAAAAATGAAGGGATTTCCACAAGATTTTATTAAGTCCATGCAAGCCCTATACATTTCTCCAGAGGCCTCAGTTCGCATTTCTGGTCAAGAATCTCGTCCCCTTTTTATTAACAGAGGAACTCAACAAGGGTGCTCCTGCTCTCCGCTCTTATTCTAAATTTACATAGATCCCTTTCTGAATAAACTAGATAACAGTCTAAGGATCAAGGCAGTTCTGGTTAACGGTGTAGCATACGCTGATGACGTGGCCATCTTTACGAAGGATGTATGCTCTGCTCTTCCGGCAGTATATGACTTAGCTAAACAATTTGGTGTAGTTTCTGGTTATCGACTTAATGTCGACAAAACACAGATTATACAATCAGATTTTTTTAAACCTGCAGGAATCCCACTAATCCCGGTTGCTACCTATCTGCGGGTGAAGATCACGCCGTCAGTGGAGGATATACTAGAAATTAATATGTCACAGATTGTTAAAGAGGTAAATCAATCATTGGAAAGACTGGACCATCTCAATCTTTCACTCGCTTTCACTCCATGGTCGCTGCAATGTAATAAAAATGTCAATATTTCCAAAATTCCTTTATTTATTTTGTTCTTTCCCTATTGAATTCCCAATGCATTGCATTTCGAGTGCTGAAAGGGCTTGCTCAAGATTCTTATGGGGCTATAATAAAGCAAGAAGAGCGTCAAAGTGGTTAATACTCCCTAGATCAAGGGGTGGCTGGGGAGTGCCCTCCTTGTTGTTATATCATTGGGCTGCACTATTACAGCATATGGGGGTGTTAGTATCAGGAGGGAAGACTATAGTGCCAGAGTTTGCCAGACCTTCAATCTATGAGGTACTCCTTGGGGGAGAGGCTTGTAATTGCTTGGTTAGTAATATTGAAGCAAGCTATTACAAGAAAGTTACATTTATAATCAAACAATGCGCCTTTCCGGTCTGGAAAAAAATTCGCAGACGATCTGGTATTCCAACTATTAACGCATATACTCCTCTGATCGCCTATGGCCTCTTGCCTTCGATCTTTCAGGATTCGATTACTTTTAGCTGAGGTACTCGCGGGATTAAGGTTTTGGGGGATTTATTTTGGGGGGGGCAAATCGTTTCTTTTTCTGACCTTCAAAACAAGTATGGCCTTCCCACCAGACATTTTTTAAAATTTTTACAAATTAGGAGCTATCTCTTAAAGCATGTAACAGCTAGAGCAGATATGTTTGAGAGTATTCTGTTGGTGGGGCACATTGAGAAGAGATCCAGGATTGAGTCAAGGTATCAAACACTCATCTCTGACCTGCCTGATGATCTAACTGCTCAAAATGATAAGTGGGACAGGAAATTTGATCAAGAAGGGACCGATCTGGCAACTTCTTTGGAGTTGGCTGGCCAGACGCTAATTACTGGTAGCTTGAGGTCCCAAAATTATATGGCCATCTTTGACTTATATTATAATCTTGGCAAAATCGCCAAATGGTCTAATCACCGAGGGAATCTGTGTAGCAGATGTGGAACCTGGGCTGCAGACACAATACATATGTTTTTCTCCTGTCCTAAGCTGGTTAAGTATATTGAAGATGTTGAGCTGTTTCTTGTTCAAATCAATGGTAAAACCCTGACTTTAACACCTGCTTTAGTTATCTTGGGGGTCGATCAGTTACAAAATGGTGCCTTGCATAGTAAACCTGAGCGATGCTTTCTGTTCATTGCTATGTCTATTTTTAGGGCATGTATAACTCTACAATGGATTAGTCCTGACTCCCCCACCTTCATTAACTGGAGGGCCCGACTTTTGGCTACATACAATATGGAGCTAGCTGTGTATAAAGCAAAAGGTCGGAGAAGGCAGGAAATGGGTCGAAGAATATGGGCTCCTGTTACGGATTGGATAGGATGAATTTGTTATGTTCGGTCATTGTTTGTCCTCATTATTTTTTTTCATGTATTTCTTTATTGTGTACCAACTCATGCTATTTATCTGTATAATTCTTGAAGTATGTATTGCCATAACTGTTGTTTAAAGACAAAATATAAAAAAAGAAAAAAAAGGGACGGTGATTCCCAAATTATGATTCGGTAAGAAATTGCATATCCTAATGTTAGTACATCTGGTCCTTAGATGAGCCACAAAATGTTGGTTTTGAGGTACTTGACAAAGTACTTTTTTTTTAAATATAAATAATTGATACTAAAAAAAAATCTAAAAAAATAAGGGGAAAAAACATCTCTTTTTATTTCTTTGCATTAATTCACATATTGTCCTTCTAGGGAATGTATATATTAACCCCTGCAGGTTCTCTCCTTGGAAATATTTTTTTATAATTGTAGTCACATGTGTTTACAATGATTGTACTTATGTATGCTTTTCCCTTATCGGTCTGAGGTCTGGGATTCTTTTTCACAATACACATAGACAAATGTGATTATTTTTCCTCTTTTCGATGATGAGATTTTTGTAGGCCCCCTTGTTGATGGATTGTTCCTACACAAATGTCCTCGCATTCATGATATTGGTATGTATTTGTTAAAGATTTGTGTATCAAGAGTAAGTTGTGTATTGTTATTTTAGTGTAAAAGTATGATGTGCAATATGTTGTTTTTTTATACATTTTAGATAATGTGTACTGTTTGTGTATTTATATTTGTTTTTGTATGTTGTTTACAGCCCTGACGTAGTTCCACTGATTTTGAATGAAACACGTTGGCTGGATATTTGAGTTGCTGTATCTTTTTGTATTAAAGAAAATATTTTTGGGTGCACCACTTCACTTTGTTTTTTAACGTTACTTCGCTCTGCAGTGATATCCCATAACGGCTGATATTGGAGATGAAGTGCACTAAACCATAATTATTTTAAACATAGTGTCAGGTAAGGTTGTAGAGACTGCCATTGTCTCCATTTTTTATCGGAAAAAATCAGAAATCATGCTGTTTTGGAACCAAACTTTTTCACAAATTTAGCAGAGTACTCAGTCAGTCCATGGAAAGACCTGAGCTGATCTTATCCTTGTAGCTGGGTGCAGGCACCTTCGCAATAGCTTACAGGATTTACATTTTTCGCCCGACATCTTTACTTGACACATGGTACCCCAAACAATCTACACCCTCAGAGTGAAACCTGCACTTCCCTTTCTTCAAAGTCAATCCTGACCTTTTGACCTGTTGAAGATTTCCGACACTCTCTTGAGTCTCTCGTCATGCTTGCTTCCATTCCTCCTATAAATCAAAACTTCATCCTGGAAAAAATGACACTCCAAGAACCTCCTTAAACAAATTACTCATAAATCATTGTAAAACTGAGGACGCAGAAGCTAGCCCGAAAGGCATACTTTTATAGAGGCATGCTCTCTCAAGGTTTACAAATGAAGTAAGGTGCCTTGAATCTTCACACATCTCAATTTGATGGTACGCTGCTGATATGTCGAGCGCAATAAAAAAAATCCACAAGAAAAGCATTTTTTTGTTTTCTTTATAACTTTGGTGCTGTTTACTTTCCCAAATAATAACTAATTAGGCTTCTTCATGGAATGTTTTGCACCAATTTATCAAGCCAGGGCCAAGAAAAACAGCGAGGCCCAATAGTTTTTTCCCCATTTCAACTACCGTAGAAAGATGTGTCTTTGATTCAGAAAAAAAAGTTTAATAAAAGAGAGGTGCCTGGTCATAGAACAGACACTGCAAACAACCACCATTGTGCAGGCCAAAGTCCGAGTGCAGTGGGCGTTGGCTACCTTACCAATGTCTATGGCAGAAGGCCATGACCAGCAAGGGATTCGGTGTCTCTGTGGGGCTAGTTGCCCAAGGGAGGTTGGGAGCAGGGCCTGGCCAGACCCTGCGCCAAAACCCTACCGCACACAGCTGAAGCCAATGCTCAGGGGAAGAGGGAAATCGGCAGGGGGTTGGTTGAAGATGCAGGCTGAAGGCAAGGCTCTGCTGCTAATCACCCTCTGCACATGGCTAAGTTGGGTCAGGCACACATGAGGGTGGGGCGCAGGGCCTGACCAGAAGCCGGGTTGCCGGGCGGTGTGCAGCAGGCGGGTTGGGCTCCCCTGGGGTGTTGGGTGCAGGGCCTGATCAGAGGCCAAAGGCTGTGCGCCAGATGGGGGTTGGGCACTCCTGGGGGAAATAGGCATGAAGACCATGGACAGAGGGTGTGTTGGCCTCAGGTTGTGCAAGGTGGATGGTGTGCATGCTTCACTTTGAATATGATAAAACAAACTCATAAATTCACAGAAAAAACACAAAGGTTGAAGTGATGTTATAGTCAGATATGTCAATATATACTTAGTGTTTGAAATATCATAAGTGATGTGCTGAATGTTCTCATTGAACATGTCATGTTGATGTAATACGTGAGGCCATCAGCAGTGCATGGTATGGGTGCAAGTTATTGTTAATTCATCAAACTATAAGTGGCAAATGTCAGTTTTTTTCATTTTTTAAATGTTAGTTCTTTCCAACACCTATGTCATTTTAATAATTGTTTTTTCAGTGAGTTTCTAGTTTTTGTTTTACCATAAGCTAAGAACGTATTACCATACGTAATTATAAGGCTACTTCAACCTTTGTTTTTATCAGTGAAGGCAGGAATGCAAACTAAGCTGATGTGGTAAAGCTCCGTAACTCCAATCTGTTGATTTGGGTACAGTGTCATCTAAGAGCCACACCCAAGAGTAAGAGATGGCCTTAAGCCTTTTTTCTCTCCCACTCCACTGCTGAGAAAAAGAAAACAAGTCCACACCAGGATTTTGCCATAAGTGTTTATTTTGCCTTGAGTTACTCCTAGCTTTTTCCCGCCATACTAATTTTGGTTTTCCTTTCCATTTTACAACTTGTAGTCCTGCTTTTAACTACATGCAATATCCAGAATGTTAACATCTTCATGCTGCAAACCTGGCACGAGGATGCTCATCAACACTGTGCATCATTTGTACTAAGTTCCACGATCTGGTGCTGAACGCGGCATGCCAGGATTCCAACAACGTTAGTCATTTGTCGGAGATCCTGGTATGCGGCATGAGCGTCCGGTCGGGGGTGCAGTTACTTCTGAAATTAAAAAACCTCAATAATCTATATTGGACTCAGAGCTACGAGAATGGCGACGAGAATGGGATATGCTAGGTTACTTTAATTATAGATTTGAATGTTTAGGAAGGTCAATTTTTACAAAGGTGTACGTTGCAGTTAAAGGACGCAACATCATAGGTTGGCAAGATCTGGCGAAAATGGGTTTGCGCCTTATCCCAGGTTCTGACAATCCTATTTTTTTAGGCGATCCTCCTCAAGGTTACATTCCTGCTGGCTCTAGAAATGACTTTCATCCCAAAACAGACAGTTTATCTCTCACAGACCACTCATCTGACATCAAAAAGGTTCTAGATACATTTCCAAATTTATTTTCAAAAAAGTTAGGAACTGATAAAGGCTTCCAACATCAACTTAGGTTGAAAATATTGCCACCTTAAAGTGTTTCACATCGCAATCAGTGAGAAATGAGGTAAATATTTGAGAAATGAAATGGGTTCCATTATCTGAAACCAAAACAGAAGGAAATCCTTCTACAGAATTTTTTTTAATGGCATTTGTGGAAGTGGGAGCATCACAAAGCATGTGATAAATCCACTTAGAGTGATAATCAATCAGCAAAATTATATACCTGATGTCATGAGGTAACAAATCATAGGGTCCAGCGAAATCCAGACCAACTTTGTCCCAAGGTTTTGTAGGAAAAGGAAAAGGGTGCAGAGGGGTGTTGATTACTTTCCATTTTTTATCTGATAATAAGCATTCAGGACAAGAGTCAATATGAAATTTACCTGAGATTCTAAGGATGGCCACCAATAGTAAGACTTAATGAGTTGAGAAGTTTTGGATATTCCTAAATGGCCTTGATGAGCAAATTTAATGATGTAATTCCTGATATCAAAAGGTGGAACAAACAAATCATGTCTCATGACTATATCATTAACTAGAGATTACTCAGAAGCAACCATGTTAAATGCTTTCGACTCATTAGAGCTGCAAACCTTTCGACTCATTAGTGCTGCAAACCTGGCACGAGGATGTTCATCAAAACGGTGCATCATTTGTACTAAGTTGCACGATCTAGTGCTGAACGCAGCATGCCAGGATTCCAACAGCGTTAGTCAGTTGTCGGAGATCCTGGTATGCGGCGTGAGCATCCGGTCGTGGGTGCAGTTACTTCTAAAATTAAAGAACCTCAATAATCTATATTGGACTCAAAGCTTCTTATTACACCACAATACCCAGAAACTAAAATAAAAACCTAACTTATAGAGTCCAGTAGTAGTTTCTCTAGGATATCAAAACCTCAATGATTCTCTCATCATATGGAATAATGTTTCCCAATAGTACATTAAAATATATTACAAGTTACCCTGGAGATCTCACACCCCATAAAGACACTTGGGGGTAGTGTTCTCACTATGCTATACTCTACGCAAATCGGGCATAACTTGTTTCAATGGTTAATTTAAGAAAAAATGCCACTGCTCTGTAATGAAACCTAAAGTAAGCCACGGGGGTGCTGTGCTCCCTGGCGTAGGTTTCAGGTAATTCCTGTTAACCCAGAGAGTAGATATGTCAGAATCAAACCACTTCTGACTGGGTCTTTTGAAGGGTCTGGGCTTTCCTTTTAGTTGTTCATAGACGTTAAATAGTATGAGCACTCCTTGCTGTTTCAGTAATTTTTACATAGCAATTATTTAAGTTTAGGATATTAGCTTTGGTTTCATGAAGGTGAGTTGTGAGAAGCTCATGCCCTCCTATGAGTCCTGAATGATACGGGTTGTGGTCATGGAGTCTGTACTGTGCGTTTAAATTAACCTTGCACATTGTTTTCTTTTTCTGAGCTTCCTGATCTGAATCACGTCTCTCTCTCCAGGGCAGCAACTACAATTTCCAGGGCACAAACTAGTAAAATTATGCCTCTTGTGACTGCTGGATTTGGCTGGTGGTCTTTATCACAGTATGCATCTCCTCTCTGGAGTATGAGTCCAGCACTTATTTTTAGATTCCGTCTATGAAAATAGGTGGTCACAATGTATCTTTCAAGATTACAGAACTAGAGACAGTCCAAGAATCTATTTGTTAAATCTGATCATTTTCGTCATTGTCAAAAGGCCTCTCTCTACAGCTAACTTGAGAAGATGGATAAATAAAGTGATTTATTTGGCTTATGATACACTGAAAATAGTCTTACCAGGAGTTGAACACAGTAGATCTACTCTTAGAATGGCTTCATCCTGGGCAGAAACTTGGGAAGCAGCAGTTACAGACATTGGTGTAAGGCAATTGAATGGGTACCTTCATCAATTTACACCCACAACAGGTTGGATGTTGGTAACAGTGAAGCTTTGGAATTTGATTCTAGTGTTTTAGCAGCTGCTACGTCCTACACAATCATCCACTCAGTTTCCTTTGTATTTGCTGATTTTTCCTTGAAATAATTTTTCTTGCAGCAATGCGTGATTTCTGTTCTTTTTAGAAATTGCTCTGGTATGTCCTGATATAGTAAGTAGTGGTATGCGAAAGTGGTTGAGGATTTTATGAATTGGTTACTCACCAGTAGTCTTCATTATTCTGAATACCTTTTCTCATACCAATACTTACGTCCCTTCCATTCTCATTCACAACCTCAATTCTCTAAAGGATCTTGTTACCAGAATCCATCCAGGCTTGGTCGGGGAAAACATGGCGGCCGCGAGCTAGAGCGGCTCGCACGGAGGTGATGGTCTCTCCCCCAGCACGCTGACTTTAGCTGTAAAATACCTGCATTGGAGTCCTGGTGTGAGCTGTATTCACGGTATCTCGGTATCCGCTCGTCGATATCCGCTCGTTAATAGCTAAGGGGTCAGAGGCGGATGTGTGTGATCGCGGCTTCAGCCCCGGCGTTGCCCGCCCCTCCCACCGCATTGCAGCAGTGGTTCCGAGCAGCCGTGGAGCTGCGGCGTGGACGTCGGGTGGCAGCTCGCGGATGTCTCAGGGTCGGGGGGGAAGCAGAAGGGCGCGAAAAAGCCCATCCACCGATTGCACCCTCACGTACCCAGTCGGGAAATGGAGAGCTCGAGGCCGTTAAACTTGCTGCAAGAAAGCTGAGGTCAAAAGCGGCCGCTGCATTTGACGAAGAGAAACGGTTGACCTCTCATGTAATTGAATCAACGGGGGACGAGTGTGGTACCGGCAGAAGCAGAAGCAGCAGCGCTAGTAAAGGCAACAGCAACGGTGACAGTAAGGAGAGGGGTTGGACGGATAATTCAGAGGGCTGTGGTGGGTTAAAGGCAGCCTCAATTTTTGACATTAAACCCGACTTGAAATCCTCAAAAAACACACGGCAGTTCTGTAATAGCAAAAGGAAAGTGCCCCTAAAGAAAAGAGGAGGTAAAGGAAGGAGGAAGGGGGTAAGTCCAGGGGGTACGGAGCACTGTGAGGGAGGTGCCCCAGACCTGAATGACCTGAATGACAAAGGTGGAGATTTTACGGAGGGGGCAGTTAAAGGTGTTGTTGATGATACAGGCGATTATACAGGCAAACTCTGGGAAGCTGGACAGGGAGGTAAGGTGGTTCCCGATTCTAACATTCAAGCAAGGGGAAAACACAAGAGGGCTCCAGTCTCGAGAATAACCCCCTCGTTGCGTGCCTTTTTTAAGGTACTTCCACAGGTTCTAAAGGTGACCCATAGCCCAGATAGCCCAGATATTCAAAACCCTGATATCTCCACACAGAGGATGGCAGATCTGGGGGGTCCAGAGGGGTCCTCGTTAGACGTACCTGTACCTGTTCTTGCACCTGCGGTGAATATAGCACCAACAGAGGCTTCTGGCGGGGTGGTTGAAGGGTGTACTAGTGGTGGAGAAGAGGGGAGTTCAAGGTATACTGAGAAGGAGAAGGAGAAGGAGCAGGGGGAGGAACAAGGTGGGGCTACCCTAGAGGATCTGCTAATCGCCATGAGAAAGGAGATAAAGTTGGGCTTTGCAGAATCTAAGCAAAACCAGAGCGAGATCAGGATAGCCTGTGACACCCTGGAGCGGAAAGTAGACGGGCTCTCAGAGAGAACTGAGACCCTAGAGGGATCTGTTGGGGAATTAAAAGCCAACCTGGAGAAAGCACAAGCTAGGATCCAGTCCCTAAGGAAAGAGGGGGATGAAATGAGGGATAGGGTTGAATCTCTGGAGAACTTTTCAAGAAGAAATAATTTACGACTCTTAAACGTTCCAGAAGCGAAAGAAGGGGGAGACCTTAAGACCTTTGTGGTATCTCTATTAAAAAGCGCCCTCAATTTGGAAGAAACAGAGGAAGAGTTGGCCAAAGACATTCAGAGAATCCACAGGGATCCGTTCCGCCTCAATTCAGGGAGAGTGAAGCCAAGGAAAATTCTTTTGAACTTTTTGACATACTCCTTGAAAGAGAAGATCCTCAATCTTGCCCTGAAGGCAAAATCATTGAAAGCCCCGGACTTTTCATTTGAGGTGCGGTCAGACCTATCAATGGTCACCCTAGAAAGGCAGTGGGATTTGGGGAAAAGAATGGACAAGTTCAGGGCAGCGGGGGCAACTGTACAAAGAGGTTTCCTGCCTTCCTAAAAATAATGTACAACAGTAAGATGTACAATATTCGCTCCCCTAGGGAAGCGGACGAGTTAATTACCTCCATCTCTGAACACTCACAAGGGGAAACAAACTCTAGGAACGGCAATACATCTCCCAGTTAAATGGCGGGGTTGAAGTACTAACCCTTAAGAAGCAATATCAAGCTAAGAAAAATTTTAATGTAAGAAAATCAAAAATCAAAAAAAAAAAAAAAAAACGGGAAGAACAAAGTGCGAAATATATAAAAAATATATAATAATAATAATAATAATAATAGGGGGTCTTGTAAAGCGCATGGTGACGCACAACGGCGTATCCCCGCGCTCCGATACGAGCGTGGTAAGAGGCGGTACTGAGGGGAGGCCGTTATTTCACATATAGGAGTGTTTTTAGCTTTGCTCTAAATATCGACTCTGTAGGTTCCAAACGCAGCGCAACCGGAAGTTTATTCCAGCTGGATGCGGCAAGATACCTGAAGGACCTGCCGCCCATCCTAGCTCTGGTCACTTTGGGAATGGTAAGGCGCCCTGATCCAGAGGATCTGAGTGCGCGTGTCGGCTCGTAATGAGTCAGGAGACCCTGAAGTGGAAAGGGTGCCCTGCCGTTAATAATCCGATGACAGGTGCAGAGGGCCTTGAATTCCACCCTGCTTCTGACCGGGAGCCAGTGTAAGGCCTGGAGAGCGGCTTTGGAGGCTGATCTTCTCGGCAGTTTGAGCACCAGCCGGGCAGCGGCATTTTGCAAAACCTGTTGACGGCTCAGGTTTTTCTCAAGGGTACCCAAATAGAGCAGGTTGCCGTAGTCCATTTTGGACGTGACTAAAGCGTACAAAATAGCAACAAAACAAAAAATCTTTCCTTCCCTTACCTTGCTTTATGTGTGTGATATGGGGATAACCAATAAAAAAAATAAAAAAAAATCTAAGAATAGCAGGTAAACAGTTTCACTGACAGGGGATAGATGGGGTTAGAGACCAAACACACCTACGTAAACCTGGCAAACCAGCATGCCAGGAGAAGTGAGGGGGGGTTTCCAGGTGAGGGGGGAAGGTAGGGGGGTGCAATGAAAAAAATCCTCAGACGCCTGTTTTTCTTTTTTCTTTTTTATTATTTCCAAGTTTATCCACAACCAACACCACAATCTTTTTTTGAGAGAGTTATACTCAGCTAATGGCAGGGGGGTATAAAGAGTTGCGGAGAGGTAGAAGAAGAAAAAAAACATGACGGAAGTACATTTTTTATCCTGGAACAATAATGGTCTGCGAGTGAAGGGGAGGAGGCATAGAATCTTACAATACTTCAGAGATTCCCCTGCACAGATCATAGTGTTAGAGGAGACACACCTACTCAAACAGGAAGTGGAAACAATCTTGAAAACGCAGTGGGTGGATAAATTTATTTGCACAAACCAGACCGCTAACATTCGTGGGATTCTCATTATGTTTAAAAAATCAGCAAAGGCACAAATTTTGGCTTATGAGGAGGATCTCAGTGGTAGGTGGCTGATGTGTAAAATAACGTTAGACGGTCAACATTATACACTGGTAGGGTACTACGGCCCAAACCAGGATGACCCATCCTATCTTCAAAAAATCCAAGGGGCCTTAGTCACTCTGAACGATCCTATCATATGGGTGGGCGACTTTAATATAGTCTTGAACCCCAAGCTCGATAAGTCCTCAAACTCCAGAGCGATGGTATCATCCAAATCAAGGCCCGTTATGTTGTCCATAATGACGTCTCTGGGGTTGGCAGACGTTTGGAGAAAAAGGGCTGGTATCGCTCTTGGGGTTTCGTATAGGAATCTCAAGTATAAACACAGCTCAAGGATCGATTATGTCCTCTTTAGTTATATCATCCAAGAGGAGGTGAAGGGGTTGCGGTATTTACCCCCCCACCTCTCAGACCATTCAGCGATAGTTTTCTCTCTGACACTTACGCAACAGAACAAATATTCGTCATGGTCTTTTGATCGGACGATACTGTTAGATCAGGTGGAGACCAACCTGCTGTCAGATGAGGTGTTAAATTTCCTAGAAATTAATCTGGAGTCAGCGGAAATCAGTACTGTATGGGAAACCCTTAAAGCTTTTTTAAGAGGGCATATCACGAATCGAGCATCATACAGAGGAAGAGCCTATAGAGACAAAATCAGGACTTTAGAACGAGATCTGGATAGCTTGGATAGGAGTTGTGGTTCCTCAGGGGGAACCTCTGCAGAGCAAGAAGAGCGGAATAAGGTGAAGTTTGAATTGAGCAAGTAAGATCTCGAATTTTGAATATGGAGAGGCGGCTGGTAAGGTTTTAGCTTGGAAAGTTAAAACAGATAAATCTAAAAAGTTTATAAGGGGCATTCGTAAGGAGGGGGACACTACTGTTAGGACTACCAACACTGAGATTGGTAGCGCTTTTCAGGAGTTCTTTCAAAATATATACACTGAGGACATTGAAGATGACCCCCAGGCAAGAAATTCATGGCTAGGTAGGATCCAACTGCCCACCCTCACGGGTGATCAGACTGATCGCCTCGATAGGGAAATATCGGAGGATGAAGTGAGTAAGGTGATAGGTCAACTAAAGCATGGGAAGGCGGCTGGGCCAGACGGCCTCCCAGGGGAATTATACCGGGTTTTGCGTCCAGAGTTAGTAACTACATTGACTTCGTTATTTAACAATATCTTTATAAATGGGTCAGTGCCTCCTCAATCATGGAGTGAAGCAACCATAGTCCTTATACCGAAACCGGCTAAAGATCCAACGGACTGCGGGTCCTATCAGCCGATCTCGCTGCTGAACAACAATTATAAGATCTTCGCCGCAGTTCTATCAGCACGGCTGGCAAGCGAGATCGGCTCGGTAATCCACGAAGACCAAAAGGGCTTTATCTGGGGGCGTCAGTTGGCGGACCTAACAAGGGACTTGGTTGCGGCAATAGATATCGCCACAACATTTTCCTTACCCTTGGCTACACTAACCCTAGATGCCACAAAGGCCTTTGATAGGGTCAATTGGTCCTATCTGGCGGCAGTATTAAGGAAGTTTCAGCTAGGAGAGAACTCTTGTCGAACCATCCAGCTCCTGTACAGAGCTCCCACCGCCAAGCTTTTAGTCAACGACACACTTACTGAGCCATTTAAGATTTCACGGGGTACTAGGCAGGGCTGCCCTCTTTCCCCGCTCCTGTTCAATCTTTACCTAGAACCTTTTGCGCAGACATTAAGAGAAGAACATAGTATTACCCCCTTTGAGTTTAGCGGATGGGTGAAGTGTCTGGGTATGTATGCAGACGATATTCTTATTTATACATCAGACCCCATTCAGGCCTTTCCGACAGTTGTCAGGAGAGCAGAAGAATTTGGGAAGATCTCGGGGTACGAGATAAATGCGGGGAAAACCAAAATAATGGTGTGGAATATCAACAACACACAACTGGATATAACCTCCTCAATGCGCTATCTGGGAATTAAGATCACCCAGGAAGTCGGGAATATAGCTCAGGTTAATTTGGATCGGGTTTCCCGAGAATGTCGGGTGCTTTTAAAAGCATGGACCTTTCTCCCATTGACGATCTATGGGAGAGTGAGCCTTATAAGAATGTCAATCTTACCGAAGCTCACATTCATATTCAACAGCATTCCTTTAGCCTTTGAGCCAAAACAAATCATGAAATGTCAACAGGACATCAATTCGTTCATTTGGAACTATAAGGCCACCCGGATAGCTTGGAAGAAACTGAGGAGGAGGAGGGAAAAGGGCGGGCTCTCTCTCCCAGACATACAATACTACACTTGGGCCTTTCAGTTATCATTCTCCAGAATGCTACTGAAAACCCCAACAGATTCATCAGTAGGGAGAATGTTTAAGGCCATGTTAATTGGAATGGGCCTGCCAATGGACGGGTTTCTATTTAAATTCGGAGAACAGAAGTTTTTTAAAAAGGTGAGGCTGAAGGTCTTGCAGTCGCTGGCCAGAGCCTGGACAAGGATTAAGAGGTCGGCAAGGCTGGCCTATTATTCAAATTTGGCTCCAATTTGGGGTTCCTCGGGGCTCCCCCGTGTTTGGGTGATAACCTTTCGATACCACTAAGAGAGGAAGGGATAATGAGATGGGGAGAATTGATGGCTGGCGGGGCATTAATATTGTGGGACAAATTGTTTGAAAGGGTAGGCCCAAGGCTATCAAGGTTTAAATATATACAACTACTACGCTGGTCTAGAGAGCTCCTTCAAAAGAATGCCCTAGTGGGGAGGTGTAGTGTGCTAGAACAACAGCTGGTGGAGTAACCTCAGGGGGGCAAAGAGGTGGCACATTGGTATTGGGCAATCTTGGAGGAGGTGGACGGAGACTTTGATCTTCCCGATGGGCTGTGGGTGGAGGATATGAACCTTCAAGGAGAAGATTGGTGGACAAGATCATTCACTCTTCTTTATAAAACTGTCAAGCCTGCATGGTTGAGGCAGAACCACCTTTTCACGGTACATAGAGCCTATTGGTCACCACAAAAGCTGGCAAAGTTTCAAGCTGATAAATGTTGTAACAAGTGTAGTCTCCAGGGCGCATCAGATGTTCATATGTTCATGGACTGCCCTCCAATCAAGGCTTTTTGGGCGGAAGTCCTGTTTACATTGGGCTCGATACTCAAAGTATCCTTAACCTGCACACTAACACTGATAATCTCTGGGATGGATGATAATGTGACTGGCACAGCAAGGCCATTGCTGTTCTATGCAATTTTACTCGCGCGGCAACAGATATGTACATTTTGGGTTGATTCCAAGGCGCCAACACATGCCAGCTGGTTGTCATCTCTACTTGAAACATCAAAGGTAGATCTGGCTAGACCTTGTAGCAGTAAAAACCTCACTTTTTGGAACCTCTTATCTTCTTGGTTTTAGTGTACCGGGGTTCCCCCCCCCGTCCTATGATTATGCCTCCAAACTCCAGGGTCCACTGTGGCGGTTTCGTTAGACATGAACTGGGCCTCGCGGTAGTTCCTACCCTGACGGAGTCTGGGATGGGTTTGGCAGCCCGCCATTCGCCACCAAAGCCTCAGTAAACCCAGATTTAGTCTCCCGCCAAGTTGGTCCCCAAGGACGTGGTGGTAGTGAGTGCGTTCCATTCCTGGTCACACGAATAGGTGGTTGGCTATACAGTCTCTGGTTAAGAGGTACAGGCAAATGAGGACAAAAAAAAACAAAAGAAAAAAAAAACTCAATTCTCTAAAGGAAAAAAAAAGAAAAGACAGCTTTGTGATGAAGTACGATGGTACTTTTCCCATTTATTTTATGGTAGAAAGGAGTAGCAATTGGAAAAAGGAGGGAGAACTACGGTTGTTATTTTCAAGAGCTGCTGGTGTCATGGAAAAAGGGCAGGGCGGGGTGACGACGACAATAACAACACACAAGAAAAAAAAGAACTTACCTGCTACACACCAGATTGATGCTCTTCTGCTCTTCTGGCTCCACCACAGCACCGGCTGAAGGTCCTAGAAACCCCTCCAACCAATCCAGACGTTACTGTCATGATGCTAGAAGCATGAGAGAAGCACTGGTATTAGTCTGAGCACCCTGAATTTGCGCTACCAGAGAGACTGGGAGCCTGTGCCTGCTGTCTCCAACCCGGCAATGCAGCTAGGGTTGGAGACATCTCAGTGCACATGTCAGTTTGGCCGTCTTAAGTCGGCTGGTCAAACCCACATGCGCACTTAGCATCAGTGCCCACCCCTCCTCCTATGCCAATCAATACAATGGCCCCACCCCCTAGATTCAGCCCTACGGACAAAAATAAAATGCAAATAAACCTGTGTTATTATAATTTTATTTTACAAGTTTTGCATCTGCTGGCAGGGGTGTCAACGCTCTTCCACCATAACAGAGGAGTCATTGCTGGTGGTGCATGGAGGGCAGTATTACTACTAATTGTAAATGTCTAGCTCATTTTGCAAGAGTCTAAAAATGGATGCTAAATTTGATCTACAACACTTTTCTTTTTTGCAATCTGTATATAATTCTCATGTTAAAGGGCAGTGTAGAGCCACAGATAGCCATTCATTGTAAGAAAATTTGTTATGAGTTCTACAGTGTCTGAGTAAGTGCACTTTTGCAATGGGCAGGGGCGTAGCAATACATCTATGCCAGAGAAGGGTGCCCTTGTCAATGTGTGACATGTCACATGCAATGGCCATTCTTGAAAACTGTTAAAAAATAGGCTCAGTCATTGTTTGACTTATGGCTGACCAGTAAGATCCACGGTCATGACATGGCCAGAGTATATCCAATAGCAACTAAAATTTATTTTTATATAAATATTGCGAGGAATGGAGTTATTAATTTGGGAGGAGTCACACCAATCTACTTAATAAATCCATTATGGTTAGGTTAATACAAAGGGGCCGATTAGGATGGGGGGTGGAAGTGCTCCAGCAGTGGTGGCGGTGGCGCGAATCGTCGACTTTTCCACACCGGTAGCAGTTCTTGGGACCGCCATATTACAATGGGCCAAGATAGCCCATTTTCCGACCACGCTGTGTTTCTGGCTCTGCATGTTTTTATGTTATGCAAGGGTGCGGGACGAAGTCAATAGAGAAAGACTGGCATACAGAATGATATTCCGTCCGCCAACCAGATTATTATGTATGGAGAGGAAAAGTCGAACCAGAACAACTCCATACGACCAGAGCCACCATGGATCCTGCTCCACAGGCCTATCCGCTGCTCTACCTGATTCACTACCAGCAGATAAGACGCCCTACAGCAGAGGTACCTCCAAAACATTTCCACGCATGCGACTCCTTTACAACAACAACTCCCGGCAAGTGTGCAGGCAAGGCCCAGTCTACGATGTTTTTGGCAACCTGCGAACTGCAATATGCGAAGCTCCCTCAATTTACATGAGTGAGACTCTCAGGGCACCTGAAGACTGCCTCAAGCTGACTCCTCCTAGCACGCTGCTCCCCACTCTCCCACCTACAAGCACCCCTTAAACAGCTCAGAACGGGCTCAAGGTGGCAGAATAGCTTGGGGGCTGTGGGTCAATACACTGCAGACTGCAAAGTGAGTACTATGTGTGCCCCGCTGGGGTCTCAAGGGGCAGCCAGGTAGGAGATCACCCTGGGCCTACGATAGGCATGGCCAATATGGGCAGCTGCCCAGGGCCCCGTAGTCAGCCCTCCAACTTGGGGCCCACCACAAGAGTCAGACCATGGCATGAAAAGTGCCACCTTAGGAGGCCCCCCTAGCCTGGCCTCACTGCCATGGTGTGCCAAGGGTAACCCGAGGTGAGGGGGGCCCCCATTACCAGTTGCAAGAACACACATTCCCCAGGTCTGTTTAGACAAACCCACATCCACGCAGAGGCACAGCAGGATGGCAATTGCCCTGCTGTGTTGCTCCCTGACAGTTCCAACTCTCTCAGTAAACAATCAACCCTCACAACTCCAGCCCCTGTGAGCTGTAAAGGAGCGCAAGTAGGTGCCTCAGAGGGAGGGGCAGCAGCTACAGGAGCAGGGACTTCCATTCAGATGAAAACAGCCCTGAATGTGTTATGTGTGTGCTCCTCAGAGTGACCAAACACATTCACCTCCTGCCCATGGCCACACAAATCACACAAACTGCCCAGTTAATGTCACTTCAGAAATGTTGGCCCCATCTCAATTGAAAATGATGACAACAAGCCCGGCTGTGGCGGTCCTGTCACTGCAACGTTGAATCTGCAGAACAACGTTGTCCCCATTGCTGTACATGTACATGTACATCACACTCTTCTAGGCTACCAAAATCCACATACCATGTCACACCCCACCACATATATAAAAGAGCCTCTAGTCAACCAAACATACCTGCAGCAAGAAGTCAAGTGCAAGCACAGTGACCATAATTACATGCCAATGGGATCAGAAACAAATGTATAGCAACAGGAGTGATGGATGAGGCAAGAGTCACTTTTTCAGTAACAGACAAAACTGAATTCACCACCATGAAGTTGAACAGCACATATCTTCATAGTACTCACATCACTTCACACTCAGGATGGGTAGCAGTGCTGCGGCAGACAGCTACACACTTTTGATATCACCTACTGCTACACAACTCAGGCACACATCCATGGTGGAACAAGACAAGAGGACTGTGCATGAAACCTATCTGTACTGTACATCAGCAACCATGACTGAAATCAAGTAGAGTCTAATTGCACAGATCACATACTGTAACAGTGCTGAGGGCCACAATGCTTCTGGATACAAATCATTCTAACACAGTAGTGTCACACCATGGAATGGTGGGGGGAAACATGTGCATGGCATGCAGTGGCACATGTTTTGACTGAAGTGGTGTATACAGGAGAATTGTACAGGTTAGGAGTGTAGAGAGCAAAAAGCCTTAGTGGAGTATCTCACATTGTGTAGGCCTCAATGGTATGACATAATGAACAAGACCAGAGTAGACCATCACAGACAAGCAGCTTGCCCCCGTCAATCATCAGATTCAAAAGTGAACATTAGTTGCTGGAACCTCTGGGAACACGTGCAATATCAAATTAAGTACATGCCAATGGTAATGTGGACTTCAGAGCATGGAACCCATGAACACATACACAAACATTGTACTGCATCACAAGCAAGGCCAGCAACAACGCTCACAGTATAAATATATTTTTTTATTAGATAAACTCTGTATCAGCATTTAAAGTGTAAAACATTAAGGGCAAAGGCCAGAACAAACTCAAGTCCGCACATGTGTGCTTTGAAATTTCATAGAGATGATTGAAACACAGTCCACTGGCATGTGAATCTCACCAGGATAGGGCCAGCAAATGGATAGGTCAGGCACCGCTCAGGAAGGAATTGGGTGGGAAGGTGGAGTCTGCTTCAAATTTAGGCAGAACTTGAACTGAGTGGGGTATGACTGTCTGGGGTAGTCGGTGGACTGGACCTGGTAGAGGGAGAACTCGCTGAGGTAGAGGGATCCATGGACTTGTGAGCCTGAGGTCTTGCTGGACCAGGTGGAGTTGTTGCACGGGGAGGTTGTGTTCCTGCTTCTCAATGTCCTGTGATGTGCTTGTAGTGGGGCTGGCATGGGTGTTTCTTGTGTGCCATCGGGGTCTGTGTCTGTGTCGCTTGGACTGCTGTTTTCGTGTGCTGCATGGGGATGAGTTGGTGCCTGAGTGCTCTGATGTGTGTGTGCGCTCTGGTCAGGTGGGGTTACTGGCAGGGTGACTGCAGAAGGGACAGGGGCTGGACTGGGAGCTTGTGACTGCAGAATGGCTGCCGTCAATGTGGAGGCCAAAGACTGGACAGTTCTTTGCAGGCCACCGATGTCCGAATGAATGCCCTCCATGAACGCAACAACCTGTGACAACTTGTTGCCATGTAACTGGAGGGTATTTAGGAGCAAAGTATGTCCCACAGACACCTGCAGCAAGATGTCTATGCCCTCCACACTGAGGCAGCAGGGGACACAGGGGCTAGGGCAGCAGTGCCTGGGGGAAAGAGACTCTACCCTTCTTAGGGCAGCGGGCCCGGATACCAGTCGGGGGAGCTTCAGGGTGTGGTGGACGATGAAGCAGAGTTTGAAATTCCTCTTCCCGACAACACTGATGAGTCACTGTTGGACTGTGAAGATGTGGATGTAGGTGTTTCTGAAGATGACTCATCCAGGGCACTCTTGTCACCCTCCGATGCGCTGGTCCCCTCAGTGTCGCTGTACTTCCGGGGAGCAATAATGCCAGTAGCTTCCCCAACAGTGTCAGGCCCCTCTCCTTCTCTGACCTAGGTAGATTCTGTAATAGACAGAGACACTGTTCAGTAAAGTGACCAGATCACAAACATGTTATGTAATACAAACAGAAATGCTTGATCTTAAGTCACACATTTGACTCTCCATGTACTGTCTGCATAAGTATAATTAATCATATGATCAGCTGATGCATGGAAGCATGCTTATTGGACAGTCATGCTCTATGTTACGTTCAGACTGCCAAATTGTTGTGCATGTGTCGACATCTCAACATCACATCCTATTGTCTGTAGTCACACCTACATGCTTTCAGCTAAGAGAGCTACACATCAGTATTTACTGTGTGTGTCACACTTGAAGTATGAGGTGACAGAACCCCACAGATAGAAAGTTAAAGGAAACTATTGTTAAGTGACATGACATACTTACATCCACTAATTTAGGTACATCAACATAACTACTGTTGAGCATTGGTCGGCAATCTGTAGATGTATAAATTACATGGAAATGCCTAACATGAATCTCGAAATGCACCATAACATGATGCTCACTGATGTTCACTTTCAGTGATGCCTGAGAGACTGACACTTATGCTGATGATACCTGGCCACATGACAATAAAGATGATGTACAAAGTCCAAATATCTGCACTCACCACGGAGTCAACTTAGAAGCTATTACACCAAACTAAAGACAACTCAGAGGTTCATGCCTTGCTCAGGGCTGGGATTTGTGCAGTCTTTCATGAGCAACATCAAACTTTGTACTGTACTCACCCCCAACTTTCTGCTGCTGGGCCCTCAGCATCCATCCAGCTATGCCTGTGTCACTGCCAGGATGCGGGCCAATAGTGAGTCATGCTCTGGCGTGCCAAACAACCATTCTGAGGAACCAGGCCCAGCATAATTTCTGCAACGTTTTTGTTAAGGCGGCAGATGTCATCCCACCTCTTATGGCAGTGGTTATGTCGCCGTTTGGAGACCCCTAGTGCCCGCACCTTCCAGGCTATGGCCCTCCAAATAGCCTTCTACTGATGGACCTTGAGCTGTAGGAATGGGAGACAAGAGGAGAGCATTTTAGCACTTTGTAGTGGTGCATTGTGTGTCAGTACACAGTGCATACACATGAGCATGCCTACACATAATGACACCAACATAAGGATCAGGAGACAAGGAGGCTCATATGATTTAAAGGTATGTTAATCAACAAAGTAAAAGAGGGGTGTTACACATGGTAATACAGTTAGACAGCACTGTACAGAGGAAATCATGTGACAACCCGAGGGCACTTGGTGAGTGAAGAATATATACACTTGGTGGAAAGTGAAGACGCAAGTGCTAAATAGTGAACAGTGTGAACGGCGCGAAGTGACAAAAACAATAATACAGTGATGGCTCCGCAGGGTTAAGTTAAATTCACTTAAATCGTGGAATAAACAGTTATACAGGAGCACAAAACGTAAATGAGCGCCCTAAAATTGCGCTGTCATGTCGACGGCGTTTCGATCCCCGTGAGTCGGGATCGTCATCAGGACAGGGTTGTCGATGTTAAGCAGTGCTGAGGGGAAAAAAGGAAATAATCAGGGGAGGGAAGGGGAGGGAAAAGGGAGCAGGCGGAGGAAAGACGCACTAACAAGGGACAAATACGTGGGGGGGTGGGTGGGGTAAGTGGTACAAGGGGGGTGTTTGGTGCACAGCGCGGGTGAGTGGTCACGGTCGGCGTGTGAACAGGTCATTCATGAACAGACCGAAGGGGACAGGTGATGCGTGAGTAAGTGGATCACCGTCGCACTTGTAAAGAGGTGGGATGCGGTGGTATGTACCTGGCTCAGTACTGAGGCCGACAAGGAAAGGTAATAGTTACCACCGAGTACATAAGGTACTATGCGTGTAAGCGATCTTGAGGTCATCGTGAAGGCTACTTAGGCACTAGGTGAATTAGATGGCATCGTAGGTGCACGGTAGCGTGAGGTAGTGAGAGGCAACTGAGGGTTGCTTCGGTATAAGTGAACTAAGCACAGCGCAAGATAAGTGGTGAGGGCGTACTGGCTCACGTGGTGTGGATTCCGTGAGTCGCTGGACGCCCTGGTCTCATCAAAAGGTGCGGCGTCTACGAGGGAAACAGGGTTGTTATTTATCGGAGGGGTGAGAAGGTACCGTAAGGGTTCGGTAGATAAAACCAATTACCTGAGGGAGGAACGCACAGTCAATGGCTTTGAAGATTGGGCCACGCCTGCGGGGGGAAAAAAGGGGAGAAGGCAGGGGGCCGTTTAGATTATAGGAGGAAAACGATAGACATAGCTAAGATCAATACCGGTGCGCACCGGTATGAGCCGAGCAGCGCGTTCAGAATGGTTTGCATACCTGAATAGATCAAGGCGGCTGAGGGCGTTTAGGGCTCTGGATCGGTGGGCAGCTCGCGGTTAGTGCGAGGCTCTGTGAAACCCGGAAGGGTTCGGACATACTAAATAACCTAGGATAGGCTGCTGGGGACGGGGGGGGGGGTGTGTGGCTGGGGAGGGACGGGGGCGGGGTGGAGACGTGTCATATTGTTACCGTGGTAACTGAATAAACCAGGAAGAGCTGGTGTGGAAACGTCATGTAGGACGTAGACAGACAGGAAGGAAAGCGCAAAGCCAGCAAAGCGTTCGCATTAGAACATAATGAACATCCAAACACATGGGATGGAAAAGCATGTGATTGCATCAGTAATTGCAGGAACAATGTCACAGAGGTTACGCGGTTTAAAACCAGGGGGTTAATTTACAATTTCAAAGTAAAACCAAAGAGTTGGTGTGGTTGTCATCAACATAGTGTACATTAGAGGCACAAAGTCGCCACATAGATTAAGACAATTGTGAAATGTACATCGTTCTTGATGTAGTGGGGCAAATGATGGCTATACATGTATTAGTGGATGTTTGTAAGGACATGGTGTAAAAGAAACCCTGGGGCAGGGGTGGGCAGTGGTCCCTTAGGGGGTGACCAGGAGAAGAGAGAGTATAACGACACAGCAGTTGGGTAGGGCAAAGTAGCAGAAAGTCTTGGTTGGTGTTAGACGGTGATGGTACTATTCCACTCATCGAGTGTGTTGAGACCATGATTTACAGAATCGACGCGTGAAATCCATTTACATTCTGCTTTGTTCAAAAGAGTGGATATATTACCACCCCTGATGGGTAGTTGCAGTTTCTCAATTACCAACCAACTCAGGTCTGTGTCGAGATGTTGTTGTTCAAGGAAATGTGTGACCAGAGGAGCGGTCAGAACTTTGCAGTTAATTCTACTTTTATGTTGTATAATCCGCTGCTTCACCATTTGGGTGGTCTGGCCGATGTAAATGAGGTCGCATGGGCAAGGAATAGCATAAATCACATTTTGAGTTTTACAGTTGGAGTGGTGATTGAATTTGTGAGTGATTCCATCGTAGATGAATTCCTTGGTGTTGGTGGTGAGATCACACACGCTACAGGATTGGCATTTGTAGTGGCCCACTACAGGGTCTAGGCCCCAGGCTGCAGTGATGGTATTTTTGTCTGAGGTTTGGATGGGCCAGGTGATAGCATGTACCAGATGGTTGGCGATGTTATGGCCCCTTTGGTAGGAGAATAGAGGGGTTCTTGAAACTGTTTCTGGGCACGTAGGAGGGACCAATTTTTCTTGATTATTTTACTAATCTTGTTGCTGTCAGGGCTGAATGTAGAAACGAAAGGGATTCTGGTTAACATCTTTTTGCTGTTCGGGGTCAGTAAGTTCTCTCGGTGGTTGTACCAGGCGCGTTTTTTGGCTTTTGTCACTAGGCGACGTGGGTAACCTCTGTTAATGAGCTTGGTGACCAATATGTCGGCCTCCCTAAAGTAGTCTTTTTGCCATTTACAATTGCGGCGGATCCGTAAGAATTGGCCATACGGTAAACCGTCGCGTAGGCCTCTAGGGTGGTTGCTGGAGTAATGTAGCAGTGTGTTACGCTCCGTCGGTTTGCGGTAGAGGGATGTACCAAGTGCGCCATCTTCTGCATGGATAACCACGTCAAGGAAAGGTAAGTCGTTCGTCTTGTATTCACTAGTGAATTTAAGATGTTCTTGTGAGTTGTTAAGCCAATCAACAAAGGGTAAAAGAGTATCAGGGGTGCCATTCCAGATCAGGAGAATGTCATCTATGTACCGTCGCCATAGATCGATCTACAATCGGTACGGATTGATGGGGTTGAGGATGATTGTTTTTTCCATATCGTGGACAAACAAAATGGCAAAGTTCGGCACGAAGCAGGCGCCCATGGAGACTCCTTTTATTTGTAAGTAGTATGTGTTTTTATACAGGAAATAATTGTTTTGAAGGGCAATTCGAAGAAGGTCCATGATGAACTCAGTTGGGATCTTGGTGGGTTGGGGTCTGGAGGGCAGGAGGTTTTTGATCACTTCGAGTCCGTCATGGTGAGGGATATTGGTGTAGAGTGACTCGATGTCCATACTTGCCAGCAGTTGGGTGTTCAAATCAAAGGCCTTATCCTCTATGGTGTTTATGAGGTCCATTGTATCTCATATGAAGGTGTCGGTGGTAGGCACATATTCTTTGATGATGGCATCTATGTATTTACCCAAGAGTTCCAGTATGGATCCACAACCGGAGACAATCGGTCGCCCTGGGGGATTAGTAACGTCCTTGTGTATTTTAGGGAGGACGTACAGGACGGGTGTCCTGGGGTGTGGGTTGTTGAGATACTCAAACTCCTTTCGGGTGATAAGGCCAAGGTCTCTGGCCAATGTGGTAGTAGATAGAATTTTGTCTTTAATGTCATTCATAGGGTCTCTGGAGAGTGGGCGGTAATGATCCGCGTTAGAGAGTTATCGTTTGATCTCCTGGTCATACTGGGTGTCGCTCAGGAGGACAATACCTCCGCCCTTGTCCACGGGTTTAATGATGATTTCATTGTTGTTTCGGAGGGAGTTGAGGGCGTTTTTTTCAACAAGTGGTAGGTTGTAAGGGATGAACCGTGGTGTGGTTTTGAGGTCCATCACTTCCTTCATGACCAGTCGTTCGAAAGCCAATATTTCGGGTTGCATAAGATTTGAGGGGGGGGTTGAAGGTGGATGGAAGCCGTAAGGGAGACAATTGGAATGGCAAGGAGTCTGGTCTGTCAGCAAAAAAGTGCTTGAGGCGAATTCTCCTGAAGAATTTTAAGAGATTGGTTTGCAGTTCCAGGAAGTTGGTTCGTACGGTGGGTACGAAGGTCAGACCTCGAGATAAAAGTGTGGTTTCTACGGGTGTCAGAATGTGGTTAGAAAGGTTAAAAATAGGAATGGTCATTTCAGTGCCCAAGGTAGCTGAAGTGTTAGTTATTGGGGTGGCCCCCATTGGAAATAGCGATTCCGGGTTTGGCGCTCGCCTGGTACTTGTGGTTGGTATTGTCTGGTTCTGGCTGGTTGATTCTGAGGAGGCGGTTGGCCTCGGCCGCGGCCCCGGGCTAAAAAACCGGGTGGTAGAAGAGGTTGTGGTCTGGAGGTGGAAGCTGACGAGCCGGCGTCTGAATCGTCAGCAGAAGTGTTGGACGAATCGGAGAAAGTAACCCGTTGGTTATTTCGAAAGCGTCCCCAATTCTGTGTTCTTGGTGGGTTTTGTTGGGTATTGAAAAATTCCTCGTTGAGGTAGGGGTATGTAATGTCCACTTTGTAATTTTTGATATCTTTTTGTATCTTCTTGACTTTTTTGTTAACTTCAAACGTGTTGAATGTTGAGATAGTTGAGTTAATTTTCTCCAAGAGGCTTTTGGCATCAGTAAGAGAGGTATCTGCCAAAATGAGTTTCTCCAATTCGTCAATTTCTTCCAATTCGAGCCGACTGTGCTCGATTGCCGTGTCTATGCCAAGAACCATCCAGTGACGGGAGCAAGTGGTCGCAGTGGCTGAAGCTTGTTCTGAACTTAGGGTCCTGTGTGAAAATTGCTGGAGTGTTTCGGATTTGTAGGCCCACAGGGATGACACCTGAGCGCAGATAATCTGTCAGCATCCGAGCATGGAGATCAATCCTGATCTGTTTCTTTTTCAACTTTTCCAGTTTATCTAGAAGGACACGGGAGGTGTTAGGGGCAGTAGGGGTGGTAGTAGAGGTGGTCGCTCCCGAAAGCAATGAGAGACCGGCCAAACTTGACTGGATATATTCTTCTGAGTAGGTGAGCGACTCCTTGGACATCGTGTGTATTCCACTGGTAATACACCGAAGGATGCCTTTGTAGCTAAGGCAAATGTAGTAGGTACCAAGAGGTACAACTCTCGCAGCTAACCAGCTGCTCACAACATGTGTAAGAACAGTAGGAGTAAACCCATAGACCACGTCGGGATGGGTGTGAAGTTAGAACAATAACTTTTCCCAACAGATTTCAATTTAAGACAGTTATGTAATGTATGCAGTCTGCATTACAAAAACAGGAGACAAGGAGGCTCATATGATTTAAAGGTATGTTAATCAACAAAGTAAAATAGGGGTGTTACACATGGTAATACAGTTAGACAGCACTGTACAGAGGAAATCATGTGACAACCTGAGGGCACTTGGTGAGTGAAGAATATATACAGTTGGTGGAAAGTGAAGACGCAAGTGCTAAATAGTGAACAGTGAACAGCGTGAACGGCGCGAAGTGACAAAACAATAATACAGTGATGGCTCCGCAGGGTTAAGTTAAATTCACTTAAATCGTGGAATAAACAGTTATACAGGAGCACAAAACGTAAATGAGCGCCCTAAAATTGCGCTGTGATGTCGACCCCTTCGATAACTAACAACCGTGTTTCCCTCGTAGACGCCGCACCTTTTGATGAGACCAGGGCGTCCAGCGACTCACGGAATCCACACCACGTGAGCCAGTATGCCCTCACCACTTATCTTGCGCTGTGCTTAGTTCACTTATACCGAAGCAACCATCAGTTGCCTCTCACTCCCTCACGCTACCGCGCACCTACGATGCCATTTAATTCACCTTGTGCCTAAGTAGCCTTCACGATGACCTGAAGATCGCTTACACGCATAGTACCTTATGTACTCGGTGGTAACTATTACCTTTCCTTGTCGGCCTCAGTACTGAGCCAGGTACATACCACCGCATCTCACCTCTTTACAAGTGCGACGGTGATCCACTTACTCACGTGTCACCTGTCCCCTTCGGTCTGTTCATGCATGACCTGTTCACACGCCGACCGTGACCACTCACCCGCGCTGTGCACCAAACACCCCCCCTTATACCACTTACCCCACCCGCCCCCCCACGTACTTGTCCCTTGTTAGTGCGTCTTTCCTCCGCCTGCGCCCTTTTCCCTCCCTTTCCCTCCCCTGATTCTTTCCTTTTTTCCCCTCAGCACTGCTTAACATCGACAACCCTGTCCTGATGACGATCCCGACTCACGGGGATCGAAACGCCATCGACATCACAGCGCAATTTTAGGGCGCTCATTTACGTTTTGTGCTCCTGTATAACTATTTATTCCACGATTTAAGTGAATTTAAGTTAACCCTGCGGAGCCATCACTGTATTATTGTTTTTGCCACTTCGCGCCGTTCATGCTGTTCACTATTTAGCACTTGCGTCTTCATTTTCCTCCAAGTGTATATATTCTTCACTCACCAAGTGCCCTCGGGTTGCCACATGATTTCCTCTGTACAGTGCTGTCTAACTGTATTACCATGTGTAACACCCCTCTTTTACTTTGTTGATTAACATACCTTTAAATCATATGAGCCTCCTTGTCTCCTGTTTTTGTAATGCAGACTGCATACATTACATAACTGTCTTAAATTGAAACCTGTTGGGAAATGTTATTGTTCTAACTTCACACCCATCCCAACGTGGTCTATGGGTTTACTCCTTTTGTTCTTACACACCAACATAAGGATGACATGTCCACTCTACATTTACCAGATGTGAAAAGTAATTTTACACTAATCTAGAGAGTTTACAGGCCCTGCACTGTTGTGCATACTGGGCTCTTCTCCGTAGTACCCCTATATAATAAGTACACATTATAATCAGTCCCCTCTGCCCAACGGACATGTACCATCTCACTAATGTACATATGTACACGTAATGAACTAATAAAGACATGGCACAGGGAATGTGTATCCAAAATGAGATTTCATGAGGTCATGAGTGTAACTGTACTACTGAGAAACCATGTAATGCCAAAATCTTCATTGAAAGCACACAAGGATCAGGTTGAACAAGGCTCTACACCATGAACTTTTAATCGTTCTGCTAGACAGACTCTCACAAATATACATTTTCCTTTTAGAGATTCACGTGTGAGGTTTGGCATCAATGGAGCTGAAACATTGACGAGTGTGCCATCCTCCCCACATACTCAAGTGCATCAACTTGTATGTCATGTATAGGACATAGAGACGTATAAATCAGAAAGCAAAAATATCGGCTTGCAGTCTTAGGCACATGGCACTGTACAGTAACATATTGTGAGCCTTCTGAGCATTCAAAGTAAGTTTAACATACACTTACCAGTACCTCTCGAGTACCATAAAACCTGCCATACTGTGCAAGGACCTCAGCCACCAGGACCTCCAACTCCTTTGTGGTGAAGGGACGGGCCCTCAGGTTCTCAGTACGAGCCCTGACTGGTTCCAGAGATGAGGTACATCAGCAGTTCGTGGTGAGGAATGGC
Organism: Lissotriton helveticus; assembly: GCF_964261635.1. NCBI lineage: Eukaryota > Metazoa > Chordata > Amphibia > Caudata > Salamandridae > Lissotriton > Lissotriton helveticus. The sequence goes on along the minus strand of NC_136057.1, from coordinate 532,095,951 downwards.
AGGCAGCAGTATCTCTAGGCAAGTGACAGGTGTGGACATTTCGCAGACATGTATATAGGCTCCTAGGCTCGCTCCAGTGTTGCTCTGCTTATACCATTGCTCAGCCTCTTTTGCATTATTCAATTGGGGCCAATGCCGGGCCCGCAGTGGCGGAGCAGGCCTACCGTGGCATTCAAATATGTTAGCCACTAGTGCGCTGGCAGTTCCCATTGGCTGATGGCTAATTCTCAAAGGCGGTGATGCACCGCAGGGGTCTGGAAGCAGCAACCGCTATCCTGCATCATTCAATTGGGGTCAATGCCGAGACCCACAGTGGCGGAGCACGCCTACCATAACGCTCAAATATGTTAGCCACTAGCACGCTGGCGGTTCCCATTGGCTGATGGGTAATTCTCATATGCGGTGATGCACCGCAGCGGTCAGGAAGCAACTACAACTATCCTGCATCATACAATTGGGGCCAATGCGTGTTTCCGCAGTGGATGCCAGCTACCGCGCCTGTGAACACACTTTGCATTTTCATTCTCACTTTGCTAATTGCATCACTCATCCCAACACATTTGTCTAGAGTAATCTGTGCACCCTGTATCGGGATTATAGAGAGTTAACTTTAAGTTAAGTCTTCACACACATGTAATGTACAAGAAAAGGAGAGTGAAAGAACATTCTTTGTCATGTCTTGTGGCCAGACATGAATGAAATAAGTTAAAGATTCAAAAGAGGACTAAGGACTCTTGCATTGTATGCATGTTGTCGATTGAAACATTCCACCGGGGAACACTGTTTGAATATCCCTTGCTATTTGTCTATCACTTACGTGTCCGTGGGTTATCTTATGAAGGGCCAGTGATGTTATCTGCCATTTAGGGCTGTCCATGTACGGAGATCAGACATACTTTTAACCTCTTGCTCTTAAAACACACATAGTGGTGTTGCATACAGTATCCCTAGCTGCCAGTGGCTGTACATTTTTAACGCACGTCATTGGAGTGCACATGTGAAGAAACTTCAATCTGTCCGACATCACCTGTAAGTTTAAGCCATGTGTGCATGTATTCACATTCCATGTGCATTTGTGCTTCATTTTGGTGAACATGGCAATGTCTGTAACGCGATCTCCTCCCACAGTCACAATGGACTGACACCGTAATGTGCATATCTGTCTTTCCACTGTGCTGTCTATTCATGTATTGCTGTCTAGTTTACATTAACTGGCCTCATTTCATGATGATGTTGTGTAGTGTGGGACTTTAGATTGAGGTTGTGCTGTGACAGCAGTGACATACAAGTCGTCATTGTTGCTGTTAGCCAAATATGCTGTGTCATCTACCCACAGGAGTGGGTTCCATATAATGTATCAGTGTACCATATGTCATAGACTTCAACTTCTTTTGATCTTGTAGTAGTTAGTATGTACACCCTGGCTACCAGAATGACTACAGAAGATCAAGGTGTGTATGCATGTCACTTGTGCATTACACGTGTTCAAGAGTCCTGTCAATGTAGTGGTTGTGTGAGTCATTTGTTAAGCTGGTTCCCACATCTCATCTTTGACTCATCTTAACATGTGTCCCATGCCAGAGTACGTAGGAGGAGACCACCTGTGGGTCTCCCTATCCCAGGCCTGGCAATGATGGAGGATATTGACATCATTAAGAAATTCCGTCTGAATCACCTTACCCTACGAAAGCTATGTGCTCAGTTGGAGCCCCATTTGAAGCCTAACTGCACATATCCAGCAGCATTGACAGCAACGGTGAAGGTGATGGCTGCACTGCATTTCTTTGCCATTGGTTCTTTCTAGTACACCGTGGCCACCGCCGGTGGGATGTCTCAGTCTATCTTCAGCATGGTGTTGCAGGATGTCCTGTCTGCATTGATGACCTACAAGGACAGCTACATTCACTGTCCAAGAAGACATGAATTGGCAGATGTGAAGGTTTTTTTTATGATCTTGGTCACATCCCAAATGTTGTAGGAGCCATTGACGGTACACACATTGGCCTTGTTCCACCACAGGCACGTGAGCACATCTACTGTAACTGCAAGCATCATCACTCCTTAAATGTGCAAGTGGTATGCCAAGCTGATCAGATCATATTCCACGTGTGTGCTAAATTTCCTGGTTCGGCATATGACTCATTCATATTGCGGAACAGCATCGTCCCACAATTGATGGCAAATCTTCATCCAGAGTGGGCCTGGCTTGTTGGTGAGTGGGCTATGTCAACGAGTGTGGTATAGGTGTGATATGCTGCTCTCCTCACATATTTCTCTTACATTGTTGGTCTGTGTTTCTCACAACTAAGTGACTCAGGGTATCCCAACTGTCTGTGGTTGCTGACCCCACTGAGGAATCCTAGTGCGCCCGGGGAAGTCCACTTCAATGATACCCATGGCAGGATATGTTGTGTGGTGAAGCGTACTTTTGAGCTGCTCCAGTCTAAATTTCAGTGTCAGGAAAAGAGTGGTCGTGCACTACTCTACTCTCCCCAGAAGGAGTGTCATATAATAGTAACCTGCTGCATGCTACACAACCTATACTTGAGCAAAGAGATTCCCCTGATTCACGACGATGATGAGCAGCAGGAGCCTCCAGATAGTGGTGAGGAAGAAGGTCTTGACCTGCGTCAACAGCTCATCGCCAACTACTTCCATTGAGAGTAAGTTAGCATTGAGCAACTATGACAGTGTTTGTGCACTTTGCTGTTCTGGGCCGAAATTTTCGGGATGTGTCTGGATGCTGATTGTTGTTGGCACACTCCTGAGGGTTACTCTGTGCAGGGGTGTGTTACTTTTTCTAATTAACTCATGTCCACGTTGATGGTGTTTGTCAGTGTTATCTGGAATGCATCTTGTACAGTGTTGACTAGTGTTGTGTTTTTGCTGTCATGCCATCATATGACAACTCACTCCTATTTTCTTGTATCATTCTAGGTTCCTCCGCCCTCTCAATGGATTGTCACATTCAACGCGTGTGGTATATTGCAATGTGAGTTAACAAACTACTTACTGTGATAAACATGGTACTGACACAAAGGCATTGGGGTTTGAATTGTGTTTTTTCATACTTGAGTGAGAGGTGAGTATTCAAGTTGAAAGTGATGATACATAGATTATTAAGGTGTAACACACATGGGGGAATTCCACAGTCCAACCGAAAAGTCCAATCAATGTGGCAATATGAGTTTGGATGTACAACAAATTCAATGCTCTGTGTAACACTGGTGACATCAACGCTGGCTCCTAGAACTTTTTTTGCAAGGTGGTTTGCCATGTCATACTCCCCTGGTCTTTCACGGATGTCCTCTCTGCTGTTTGGTAGGCGGGAAACCTGGTGCATGCTCAGAGGTGTCTTAGGAGTCTGTGGCTTCTGCCTCACCCCTCCCTGTGCCATTGCTGAGGTATTGTGAGTATCATCAGGCTGGCCACTGGGTGGGGTTGCGGCTTTTTGACCTGCATGGATGTCCCTCAGAACATCCACAAGCTGGCCCATGTACTCCACAAGTTGTCCCAAACGTGTGTCCATGGACCTTTGCAGCAGGCGGAGTTCACGCAGTTATTTCACAACCTGGCCCATCTGTCCCTGGTTTTGTTGGTATGCACCAAGGACTGTATTAACGGTGACCAGGGCCTCAGTCTCAGTGTTCTCCTGTGACTGTCCCCCAGTTGACGTCCCACCCACCCTGCCGACACAGACCTGTGGCGTTGCCTGTCGACGCCCTTGCACTCTGTCCCCCTGCATCCCCAGGCTACCTGGTTGTATTGGTGACAACTGCCACAGAAACAGTGTTGGAGGCAGTGGTGAGGATGGAGGGGGCTGCCACACAGGTCATTGTTGCAGGGGTCAGTGTTGTTGCTGCTGTTGTGGGAGTCTTGGTGGGGACAGTGAGGCCCTGAGGCTGAGCTTGCCCGGTCACGCCCGAGGGGCCAGGTTGGTCCTCTTCAAATAAGAAACAGAGAGAATCAGCATCTGAGAGGTCACCTTCCTGGGGGGGAGACTGGCTAGGCTCGTTGATCTCAGTGTCGCCAGGTGTTGATAGCGAATCACCTGTTGAACAATGGTTATATTGTCAGCATGTTCAGTTGACGACACAACTTTGATGTTCATGTTTTGGACATTTCATTTGCGATAACCAAACATTTTACATAGGCATTAGTTGGCATTTGTAACACTTTGTCAGCAGTCGGACATGATGTACAGGTACATACATTGCTTGTTAATGATGTGACATGGCGATGCCAACACTTTCATATGTACAGATATTGCATTTCCAAGGACATGTCCTCATGTATAACCCTGGGCGGAACACTATGCTATGCTCGCGGAGTGTGCGTAGTTTGCGCAACTATGCACTACGCGAATTACACGTAGCACAGTGCAAAATTGCGTAGGGTAGCGTAGTGGACATTTTTTGCATGCTGGCGGTCCTCAACGTCAAGTTGGCGACCACGAGCGAGCAAAACACCATCCCGGCGAGACTTTTTTCTTGTTCCTGATCAGCAACATCAAGTTGCCAATCGCGAGCATGAAAAATAAAGCTCCCGGCGAGATTCTCAATGTGGGGAGGTCAGGTTTCTCATTGCGAGTGGTCGCGTATGCTCGCGATCGCTCGCGATGAGAAACTTCCAGTCTGCATTGAGAAAACTGCAGCTCGAGTGCAAATCTACTCGAGTGGCAGAAAACTACCGCTTGCACTGTGCAAGATGCCGTTTGCAATGATTGCACAGTACGGACAAGCATCCGGCACTGTGCAATCAGTGCGAACAGCATTTTCCCTACCGAACTACACAGTTCCCGCAGCTTGCGAAGTGCACTTCGCGTAGCTACGCGTAGCTACGCGTAGCACTACTACGCGAACTCTGCCCAGGGTTACGTCATGTACCAACTTGTTGCTCATCTACTTCAGTTTATGCTAGGCTATTGGTGTCTTTTCAGTTAGTCTCTGTCTACTATGCAGCAAATTAATGATTTCTGTTGGTATTTTTGTACTGACATCATGTGGTTTGCGAGCTTTGACTGAGTCTAAATGCATGTGTTGTGTTGATGTGAGCCTTTATTCTTTGAGACAATGGGACTTGCACATTTGATTTTGCCCATTGCGTTCTTGGGGTTTGCTTTGCAGTTACATGTGACTTCATAATTGACACTGTGGTTCATGTGACCTCTAAATGAGATTAGCTGTTTGTGCACTGACTCCAACTTATGGAGCTTTACAGAGTTGCCTACCAAGTGCGGCATGTGGTGGTCAGATAGCTCCATGCTGTTTTGGAGGGCGGCCAGGGTGCATGAGCTGACTACCTAACTGTGAGGTGAAGCAGTGTAGGGAGGCCAGAAGGCTGCCACATGGCTGTGGGGTGGGGAGGGTGCTCCATGCTGTTTGGGAGGGAGGCCAGAGGGTCTGGTGGGAGTTATGATGTTGTTCTTAGGTCCCAAAACACCCACTTCCTAGTAAGATGGCTACCTACCTGTGAGGTGTAGCAGAGTAGGGAGATGGCTGCCACATGGCTGTGGGGTGGGGAGGGTATTCCATGTTCTTTGGGAGGGAGGCCAGAAGGCCTTGTGGGAGTTGTGGTGTTGTTCTCAAGTCCCAAAACACCCACTCCCTAGTAAGATGGCTACCTACCTGTGAGGTGAGGCAGAGTAAGGAGATGGCTGCCATATGGCTGTGGGCTAGGAAGGTTGCTCCATGCTGTTTGGGAGGGAGGCCAGGGTGCATAATTTGCCTACCTCCCTGTGATGTGAAGCAGAGGAAGGAAATGGTAGCCTTGTGAGACATTCATATTGAAAGCGTGCATTCTACATACGTTTGATTTACTATGGAAATTGAGGCTCAATTGTTGTGCACAATAGTACTTTGCAGTGTGATGTGATCATTGTGCTTGTACTTACAAGTCTGCACTCCCCCAGCTATTCCTGTGAGTCTCGTGGGGTGAAGTATGGCAAGCACCTTCTCCTCCCATTCGGTGAATGTTAGTCGTGGAATGGGAGGGCCGCCACCAGTTCTTTGAGCCACCTCATGGTTCCTTTGGGCCCGACGTAAACAAAGTGGGTAGCTGAATCGTTCCTGGTAGATAAGGTGATGTGTATTAGGCGTGACCGGGGGTGTACATGTGGCACCCTTGGGCATCCATTTTGTTGGCAATATTTGCCTCACACACCCGAATGGGTGTCATGCTTCATCATCGGCATTGCTCCTCGTCAGGGAGGCGGTGCAATCCCTGACGGGCTCACCTCAAAGAGGGGCTCTTTACCGGAGATCTTTTTTTCCAACTGCCTTATGGTGAAGTGCGGGTATGTGGGAAATGGAGCAAATAAACTAAAAGGTGATTAAAATGTAGTAGGGGGTACCGAAAGTACTACTTTATTCTGGGGGTCTCCCTCTACAGTTAAAAACGTGAAATCAACTTGCTAAGTACCACCTAATTAGGTGAGGTGGGACTAGATGAAGTTGGATATTAACATGGTCAACATGTTTCTCGCAAAAGGAATTATCCGCGATTCTTCAGGACCTTGAAAATATGTATAATGCAGTCATTCAACAACATGCAGGTGTCATGTGTGTAGATGCAAGCACTATCTGTTTTAGATTACCTCTGTAGTAATATCCTCTGCCTGGATTGGAGAATAAGAATCATGTATATATGGTTAATTGCATCAAAACATGGCAAAGAACACAAGTATGATCACGCTAAAATTACACACCGGGTGTCATGCTAGTGTAGAAAAATTATTATCGACTAGCTCAGGTGAACTAAGGCTGCCATATGGCAGCGTGCAGTAAGCACATTACACCAACCATTTGTGTCTGTGAGAGTGCTCTAAACTAAAACCATTACGAATGGAAACTATAATATAAAACCAGTTAAAAGTAGCAGTATAATGAGGAACATTTGTTATTACTATTTTGGTGCACATTGATTTATGGAGCGTGCATGACCGATCATGGTGAAATATAAAGGCAAGCACACATCCATCTCACCTAAAGGTCGGGGATTATTTACCGCATGAGTGTTCGGCGGTAATAGAACATCAGGGGAGAGCCGTAAGGTGTAGCTGTAGGGGAACAAAAGCATAGGCTCAGGGAGAAGGGGCGGATTCATATAGAACACACCATATTGAAAATTAAGGCCAAGAGCGGTAATGGGGAGGCATAGGTTAGGGGTGAACCCGCAATTGCAATCCCAGGGGTCGCCTCACCTCTGTCAGCCCGTGTTCCTGCTCAGTGACCTACCCATCACCGCCGAGCTCGGATAGATGATGGAGCTCGGCGGCGCCCGCCATATCTACTGATTCGTGTCCATGAAACCACGTAACGCTCCGCCCATCCGCGGGGGTCACGTGACCCGTCTATGTTTAGCGGCCGCCATATTAGAATGGCTAAAAACTAATTAATTAAATTAATTTAACAAGTTTACTCTGAAAAACCGGAGATACTCTTGGCAGTATGGTATGTTTTTAGCCATTCTAATATCCGAGCTCGGCGGTGATGGGTAGGTCACTGAGCAGGAACGCGGGCTGACAGAGGTGAGGCGACCCCTGGGATCGCTCTTGGCCTTAAATTTCAATATGGTGTGTTCTATATGAATCCGCCCCTTCTCCCTGAGCCTATGCTTTTGTTCCCCTACAGCTACACCTTACGGCTCTCCCCTGATGTTCTATTACCGCCGAACACTCATGCGGTAAATAATCCCCGACCTTTAGGTGAGATGGATGTGTGCTTGCCTTTATATTTCACCATGATCGGTCATGCACGCTCCATAAATCAATGTGCACCAAAATAGTAATAACAAATGTTCCTCATTATACTGCTACTTTTAACTGGTTTTATATTATAGTTTCCATTCGTAATGGTTTTAGTTTAGAGCACTCTCACAGACACAAATGGTTGGTGTAATGTGCTTACTGCACGCTGCCATATGGCAGCCTTAGTTCACCTGAGCTAGTCGATAATAATTTTTCTACACTAGCATGACACCCGGTGTGTAATTTTAGCGTGATCATACTTGTCTTCTTTGTCATGTTTTGATGCAATTAACCATATATACATGATTCTTATTCTCCAATCCAGGCAGAGGATATTACTACAGAGGTAATCTAAAACAGATAGTGCTTGCATCTACACACATGACACCTGCATGTTGTTGAATGACTGCATTATACATATTTTCAAGGTCCTGAAGAATCGCGGATAATTCCTTTTGCGAGAAACATGTTGACCATGTTAATATCCAACTTCATCTAGTCCCACCTCACCTAATTAGGTGGTACTTAGCAAGTTGATTTCACGTTTTTAACTGTAGAGGGAGACCCCCAGAATAAAGTAGTACTTTCGGTACCCCCTACTACATTTTAATCACCTTTTAGTTTATTTGCTCCATTTCCCACATACCCGCACTTCAGCATAAGGCAGTTGGAAAAAAAGATCTCCGGTAAAGAGCCCCTCTTTGAGGTGAGCCCGTCAGGGATTGCACCGCCTCCCTGACGAGGAGCAACGCCGATGATGAAGCATGACACCCATTCGGGTGTGTGAGGCAAATTTTTCCAACAAAATGGATGCCCAAGAGTGCCACATGTACACCCCCGGTCACGCCTAATACACATCACCTTATCTACCAGGAACGGTTCAGCTACCCACTTTGTTTACGTTGACTTGTTGGGAGCAAAGGCTGATACTGGACCTTCCACTTGCTTGAGTGGTAAAGAGTGCCCTATTGATCTATTGATCACCCTCCCCTCTTTTGATAACTCCTTTGGGCCCGAGCCTTGACCCTGTTTTTGAGTTTGGCCCACTGCTTTTTGAGGTCATTCAGTGTGCGCAGGGTGGTCCTGACTGCATTGACTTTGTTGTAGATCCTTCCCCACATGTGATTTTTTCTCACAAGTGGGGTCTGTTGGACCAGGTTCCCAAACAAATGTGGTTCTATCCTAATTATCTTGTCTACCATCACTTTCAACTCTGTGTCTGTGAATTTTGCATTTTTGGGGGTACATGTTGCGAATGAGTGAAAAGTGCAGGGAGCAAAATGGCGGTGTAGATTTGTGAGGTGTACCAGGTGTGGATGAGAAGTGGTGGTGAATGGAGATAGGTGTGTGTGTGATGGTGTGGTGTGGGATGTGTTATGCCGGTAAAATAGTGTCCTGTCTCTCTCTGTCTCTCTGTCCCTCTGTGCCTGCTTTGCAAAGGATGCTGGTCCAGGAAGGAGATGGTTTTATGCTGTGGTATGCGAGTGTGTTCACATGAGTGATGACCACCAGGTGTATCTTCCATGCTGAGCATGGATTTCATTTCCAAAAGACAGTTGTTGCGTATCATTGTTTGCTTGTCTGATGTGATTGAGGGCAGCGAAGAGTACAGAACCACTTTGAGCTTTGTTGTGAAGTTTGTTCTGACCGCCATTCATTTGGCCTAAGCACGACCATGGCAGTAGGAGCACAATGCCTGTTACACCAGTTCCGCAATGTCATTGTAATTAGCTGTGCGCCATATTGAGGCAAAGCTGCATTTTTGGTCCATTGAACAGCTTTCCCTGACCGCCGCGGTCAGGGAAAGGGGGGGGGGGTCCTGGAAAAATTTGCTCCCTGGAATCTTCAAGTCAGAAGAGATAGTGTTAAGGCTGTTCTTTGCTCTGTCAACTGCTCACAGACAGCTAGAGGCATATTTATCAAACTTTCAGGCAGCGTAGAAAGCCAGCTTGCTGTGCTGTGCTGCGTGAAAGGGAAAGGAGTGCACTGTATTTAGCATTATAGGACTCATTCCTGTCATTTCCTTGCTCTGGGGCACAATGTGGTGCCTTGCGCCAAGACAAGCACCCTTGTGCCGTAGTGCAAGTGTTCCAGCATTGCAGACTGGATTGTTTTTGTGACGGAAGGGAGACCTCCTTGCACAAAAACAACCCACTGAGGCATTTTCCTCCTTCTATGTGGGCTTGAGAATGCAGCAAACATAGAAAGAGGATAAAAACGATGAGAAATAAATATATTTCTCCTCATCATGCCTCCCTTGGTGTAGCATTTTGATGCATTCCCAGATCTACCAGTAGTGGCAATTCTGGGAAGTGGCAAAATACATGGGTGGATGTGTGGGAACACCGACGCTTCACCCATGGAATGCCTCCCTGGGGCAGAGTAATGCAGCACAGCAATTAGCGCTATGTTGTGTTACTCTAGATTTATCGAGCCACGCAGGGCCACACAAGGTGGGCTTGCGTGGCTTGATACATCAAGCTTAGTAGCTGCATCGCAACTTGCGCCCACTAGCATGGCGCAAGGGTGACACAACCGTCTGCTAAATATTCCCCCTACTCTTTGGCAAATGATCAGCAGTTAACACCCATTTGCTATCCCTGCTGTCAGTGGCAGGCTACTGTTCTCTGGTCCAGAATCATTAAATCTGTCTCCCAAGAATGCGTTTTCAAGCTTATGAAGGGCTAAGGTGCAAATGTGGTTACAAATCAGATTTTAATATTATCGGCCAAAGTTGAATGTTCACATTTGCTATGAGGGTGATGATGTGGGGCACATATCTGGCAATATGAAGGTAAGCAGGTAATTGAACAAAGGAAAAATGAGACGAGGCCATAGATGTGAATTGACAAAACCTATATAAAATATGCATTAAGGAATCTATCTGACCTAATATAAATATTCATGTTTACTAATATGTTAATAGGTACATTTACTAACGACTGCTCTATGTGGCTATGAAAAGGATTATTAGTGCACTCGTAAATTATCAGTGCTTCATGTATTACACATAAATATTGATTGCATTAATATGATTTGAAACAATATTAGAAAAGTTGTTCCTTTTTAAATAATAAAATAAAACAAAAAAATGTATAAGAGCACATGGAAACATTCTTTATTGTTATGGACATAGACACACAACAAGAGCAGAAAACCAAATACATTCTACAGGGTAATTCAGTTTTACACGTGTTGTGCTATTGGCTATTAAGAATTTAGTCCTTTCAATCTCTTATATTTTTACTTTAATTCTGAACTCTTATGTTTATAGAATCTTAGTCTGCACTCTGCGTGCAGACGACCAAACACTTTTTGGAACAGAACTAGAGATCCAGAGTGTTTAACAAACATGCAATAAACACTGACACGTTTGAAAGAACTTGGCATCTGCAGCACACGCAGCAAGTTAAGCAAGCTGCACACAGTGTGAAACGCGTCACTTAGCAATGTAAATATGCGTCTCGGGTTTTAACTTAATTTGGCAACCGTGATTGCTCCCTCGCACTTGAGGATGCACGTGTGGTCTCTGCCCATTTAAGTGGAGCCATGGCAAATAAACCTTTACTACGAATGTGCTGGCTGTAGATCGGTGAGGCTCATTCTGTGAGGGCAGCTGCTTTGCAATCATAAGGTTGTGTGATCATGTCAAATAATTGGGTGGCATAAAACACAATGTAGACTGAGACGGTTCAAGGGCGAGAAAGTAGACCTTTGCTTCACGCTTCTTATGCAAACCATTACACGTGGATTCCCAAACATGGTCTGATTCTTCAATAACTTCATTCACCAGACATTACTTCACCAAACCAGATTTGGAGCTCATTCCAACTAGTTAATTGAACAATCTGTGCTACGGGTAATTTGACAAATTACAGGAAGCAGTTATTGAGGAAAGAACCACAGTGCGAGCTCTCCGTTATCTTGAAAAGGAGATACCAGGACCGGAATTTACATACCAGGCGCACCTCTCTCGACAGTGGCAGCTGACAAAGGTAAGAGTGGTGAGGCGGGTCAGGGACAGGGCGCGGTGGAGGGGGAAGTCGACAGACGACCGGGTAGGTAAAATGAAATAAAAAAAATAAATACAACTATTTATCTTGCACTCACTGCATTGCCGAGGCAGTGATGCGGCGAGCGCAAGGTAAGTGATTTTTCAATTTTTTTAAATTTAATTTGATCTAACCCTTCGTCTGTCGACTATCCCCCCATAACCCCACCCCACCCCGCCCCACTGCTCTTACCTGTGTCGGCTGCCACTGTCTCTGTTATATAAGGAGGGTTAGAGGATTACAAGTTATTTCCCCTGGAAAGGGAAATAAAATGCAGACCCAATGCCAGTGGTTATAATTCCACAAATTGTTTCCCTTCCTATGAAAATAACAGGCCCAAATCGGAAAGCATTTACCACTTGCTTAGGGCAGGTGATCCAGCGCAGCTCTCAAACAACCCTCCCAATTCATCTCAGTTTACTCAGGATCTAACTTACTTTACTCGTCGGTGGGGCCCTTAGCACCGCAAGTCACACAATCACACCGCTCCCAAGATCAGTGAGACTAGAAGGTGAGCTCCTGGACAGCGGAGCACCCTATTAATCTAAATTTAAACTCTATACATTATGTACATATGCATATATGAACTAGTTCTTTTTCTCTAGATTCATAGGAAATAATGCACCCCACTGTTTTGGTCGATGGACCAGCTAGTAGAAGTTAGTTGATGGAAATCAAGACCAGCTTAATTTACTATTTCCCATTTATCTTTATTTTCTTATTATACTCAATTATTCTGTCATGACTTAATTTATTAACTCAAACATTTAACTTTTAACATTCTTTAAAACATTTATCTAAAATTTTAGTCAAGAAGGAAAAATAAACTTCAATAAATATTAACATTTATTAGCATACATTAGGATATAAGAAATTTAGAAAACATATTACCAAGCTCTGTCGATGGAAAACACATGATTAAACGACATAGGTTCCCAAATCTGCCTCTCTGTCTTCCTTGATGTCTACCTCCCATCAGGACTCCGCCATCAGTTCTATACCTCATCAAAAGTTAAAGTCAGGAAAAATTCAAAGTCTTTGCACCAGAAAATCATTCAGTCCGAAGCACGTCGTGGTGCGGAAATAAATTCAAAAACAGCTTTTTTTCTCTCTTTCGTACCGGCTCTTTTATACCCTTTTCCCCTAACTATCTAACTACATTTTGAAACTTAGGGTCCATACTCATTTCTCATTGGTCCATTAGAGGTGTGGTGAAGATCACCTCATCTCCTTATTGTCCAAATTTTACACTGTCACTTCCACGTTTCCCATACGATCAAAATTGTCCATTCTGCAACACGTGATCCTGTCCCTGTAATTTTTATACATCATGTAGTTACAACAGTCAACTTTCCCAGGCTCACAAAATCGAGCATCCTTTTTGGCATTTGTCCGATGTCCTAGGCCAAGCTGACCTTGCCATTAGCCGTCTGAGCACAGGCCATTCAAACATCTCTCGAGCACAGTCGCGCAGGCGTAGAGCCATACTTTCTCGGAGTCTTGCATAAGCAGCCATTTTCAGGCTAGGCCGCACGGGCCTCAATGGGAACTAATATGAAAACAAAAACATCAAACGTTAGATTTTAGAATTAAAGCCCTTCTGTTTACCTTCCGCCATTCTAATTTCACCCTATTAGATGTTACCTAGCAGGAAGCTACATAAATGCATTGTTTCCTTACCAAATTTGTTTATTTTGCCATAAAATACTCACAATAAACATAAATGCATAACTCTTATTTCATTTGAAGCATTACTGCACTATATTAGTATAACTTGTTCACATTATTAATACATTAGTGTTTGCAAATTAGCCATTTAGTATTCCCACGTGTACCTTTTTCTGTGTCTGTTTCTTTTGTTGGTTAATTAACATGCTTCACACGGTTAAAACATTTTATGGTTATGAGAACTTGATTTCCCAAGGGGTACACAACAATTGTTGTCACTCCCCTGCTCCATCAAGTCCCCCCTTTGGTGATTTTATCACCACACAACACCCAAAATGTAGAAATTTTTCTTTTTAATAAACATGTTTCAGGTTCTTTCATTTGGTTAGCTTTAGACTCTTGTGTTGTTTGTTTCCATTTTTCTTGTATCATTATACATTCTATCTTTGTACTCTTCCAACTCTATTTCTCCCTTTTCACGTTCTCTTTCTTTATTTTCTTCAATTGAATTTTTTATTAATTTTCTAATATTTCTCCTTCTTCTGCACTTACAAATTAGTCTTAATATTAATATCATAAAAATTACTACAGTCAGTGGAATTAATACTTTCCTTATTATTGATCTACCTTTCTCTAAGAACCATTTCTTCACAGCTGAAAAACTCTTACAATGTTTCCGAAGAACACCGTCAACCTCCAGTGGAGTAATTTCTTTAGGTAATTCAGTAATGTTTATAATGTACTTTTGAATATTTTTAGTTTTGTCTGGGATATAAGTACAACAGTGCTGTACCTTTAAAATTCTGCAGACTCCTCCTTCTTTTGCCAATATTAGATAAAGAGCAAGTCGATTTTGTATCACCATAGTTCTCATAGCAAACATTTCAGTATTTACCATTAAAAATCCTCCAGCAGTATCCATTGATAAACGATCTACTATTGTTGACAATTTTTGTATTTTGTTTGCAATAAAAGATATACCCACTGCTGGTATCAATGCTCCAAAAACATCATCCGATTATTTCTAAAACACTTTCTCTTCTTCTACGTGTTAATGGTTTACCTATCTCAGGGATTCCATTTGTTCCTCCATCTACATGAAATATTTTCGGAAAGACCAGACCTATGTAGCAAGATCCATGCCAGTGGTCCGGCAACCTATAATATCAATCAATCAATCAATCATAACATTTGTATAGCGTGCTACTCACTCGGAGGGGTCTCAAGGCACTGGGGGAGAGGGGTACGTTACTGCTCAAAAAGCCAGGTCTTGAGTTGCTTCCTGAAGGAGAGAGGGTCCTGGGTTAGCCGGAGGTGGATGGAGAGGGAGTTCCAAGTCTTGGCTGCCAGGTAGGAGAAGGATCTTCCTCCGGTGGTGGCTCTGCAGATGCGTGGAATGGCGGCGAGGGCGAGGCTGGTTGATCGTAGCTGGCGGGTGGGAGAGTAGAAGGTCAGGCGGTTGTTGAGGTACTTGGGGCCCAGGTCGTGGAGGGCCTTGTGTGTGTGGGTGAGCAGTCTGAACGTGATCCTCTTGCTGACGGGGAGCCAGTGCAGGTCTCTCAGGTGGTCAAAGATGTGGCTGTGTCGGGGGATGTCCAGGATGAGTCGTGCGGAGGCGTTCTGGATGCGCTGGAGTCTTTTCTGAAGTTTGGCTGTGGCTCCGGCGTAGAGGGTGTTTCCATAGTCCAGTCGGCTGGTGACGAGTGCCTGGGTGACCGTCTTCCTAATTTCGGTGGGGATCCACCGGAAGATCTTTCGGAACATGCATAGGGTGTTGAAGCATGATGATGAGACGGCGTTGACTTGTCTGGTCATCGAGAGGGAGGAGCCCAGGATGAAGCCCAGGTTATGTGCGTGGTCTGTTGGCTTGGGAGTGGTGCCCAGGGCAGGGGGTCACCAGGAGTCATCCCAGGTGGAGGGCGATGATCCCAGGATGAGGACTTCCGTCTTGTCTGAGTTCAGTTTCAGGCGGCTGTTCTTCATCCACTCGGCGACGTCTTTCATCCCTTCGTGTAGGCTGGTTCTGGCGGTGGCGGGGTCGTTGGTGAGGGAAAGGATCAGCTGGGTGTCGTCGGCATAGGAGATGATGTTGAGGCTGTGTTGGCGTGCGATGGCTGCGAGGGGGCTCATGTAGATGTTGAAGAGGCTGGGGCTGAGTGATGATCCTTGTGGTACACCGCAGATGACTTTGGTGGCCTCGGATCTGAATGGGGGGAGGCGAACTCTCTGGGTTCTTCCGGTGAGGAACGAGATGATTCATTCCAGTGCCCTGTCTTGGATTTCGATGTTGCTGAGGCGCTGCACTAGGTGCGGTGACAGACAGTGTTGAATGCTGCGGAGAGGTCCAGGAGGATGAGGGCCGCTGTTTCCCCGTTGTCGAGCAGGGATCTGATGTCATCAGTGGCTGCGATGAGGGCGGTCTCGGTGCTGTGGTTGGCTCAGAAACCGGACTGCGAGTGGTCGAGGGATCCGTTCGTCTCTAGGAAGGCGGCAAGCTGTCTGTGGACGGTCTTCTCGATGACTTTGGCGGCAAAAGGGAGGAGCGAGATGGGGCGGAAGTTTTTGAGGTCGGTGGGGTCCGCTGTTGGTTTCTTCAGGAGGGCGCTGAGCTCGGCGTGCTTCCAGCTCTCCGGGAAGGTGGCGTTGTTGAAGGAGGTGTTGATGATGTCCCAGAGTTGGGGTGCGATGATGGAATCAGCCTTGTTGAAGACGTGGTGGGTGCAGGGGTCGGTTGGTGATCCGGAGTGGATGGTGTTCATCGTGCGGGTGTCTTCGGTGCTGACCGTGGTCCAGGCGCAGAGGGTGGTGGTGGGGGGCATTGGTTCGGAGGTTGGGTGCGTGGTCTGGGCGCCGAAGCTGTTGTGTATGTTGGCGATCTTGCTGTGGAAGAACAAGGCGAGTGATTTGCAGAGGTCTTGCGAGGGAGTGATGACGTTGTTTCCTGCGCTGGGGTTGGAGAGCTCTTTGACGATGCTGAAGAGTTCCTTGCTGTTGTGGGCGTTGTTGTTCAGTCGTTCTTTGAATTCTGTCTTCTTGGTGGTGCGGATCAGCTGGTGATGTTTGCGGGCAGTCATGTTGTCTGTGGTCTGGTCGTTGCGCCAGGCATTCTCGAGGGTGCAGCAGTTCTTTTTGGAGTTCTTGAGTTCGTCAGTGAACCAAGAGGCTTTCTTGCTGCCGGGTCTGCTGGGAGGGGTCTTCAGTGGTGCGAGGTCGTCTGCGCAGTTGGTGAGCCACTGTGTGAAGGTGCGGGCTGCTTCGTTGGGGTCCGTTGTGCTGGCGGGCGGGTTCCGGCTGAGGGAGGTGGTGAGTTGATCGGCAGTGATCTGCGAGGGACCTGTTGCGGGTGGTGGTGGGTCGTGGTCCTTCTGAAGCTGAAGTGGACGCAGCTGTGATCAGTCCAGTGTAGTCGGGTGGAGTGGCTGAAGGAGATGTGCTTGCTGGAGGAGAAGACGGGGTCAAGCGTGTGGCCAGCGTAGTGGGTGGGGGTGTTCACCAGTTGCTTGAGTCCGAGGTTGGCGACATTGTCCAGAAGGGCGGCGGTGTTGCTGTCGTTGTTGTTCTCCAGGTGGAAGTTGAGGTCCCCTAGGAGGATGTAGTCAGCGGAGGGGAGGGCGTGCGGGCTGATAAAGTCTGCGATGTCTTCGCTGAATTGTGTGCGTGGTCCCGGGGGTCTGTAGATGAGAGTGCCTCTGAGGGTCGTCTTGGGGTCGGTGTGTATCTGGAAGTGGAGGTGTTCAGCGGCAGTGAGGGTGTCGTCGGAATTGGTCGTGATGCAGATGGTGTTCTTGTGTACGATGGCGATGCCTCCTCCAGTCTGGTTGACGCGGTCAATAAGCTTTGTTTCCACACAAAAAATAAATTCCAGGAAAAACAGGATAATTTACACCTTTAAGTCCCCATCCCCCTTTGATAATATATGTGTCTTCACATTCACTTGCTCCTACAAAATACAGAGTGTTATCTCTTCGAATACATAATTTCTTTAATTGTGGTGTATCTATATTAATTGCCACATTTACATTCTTTCCCTCAATATTTTCATCTTCAAAGTTCCACATTGTTGATTTTGCTTTATATGCAGTTGATTTTCTTTGATATTGGGTTCTCCTTTCCTCTACCATGTCCAAAAAGGCTTTTTCTTCACCCCGCATTCCACATGTTAAATTGTTCTTAAAGGAGTGTATTGATAGGGGGGTTTACCCAAATCTAGTCACTGGGACCTGGGCTAGCTAAGTACTCAGAGGAAGGGGTCCCAGTGTGAATAGGAACAAAAATTAGAATTAGATAAATGAAATCACATAGACAATGAATCCATCCACATTGTTTTAATCACAATGGGAATGTGTATTAAATATATTAGATATTTGAACATTCAAGAGGTGGTTGAACAGTGCCCCATAATATGTAACTATTGTAACCAGATGGTTTTGATTTATTGATTATTCTGTCACTTGAATTCCTCCCCCATCACATCATCCTCACAAGATCACGCACACCCTTCCCTCCCTGGGGCACTGTTCAACCACCTGTTGAATGTTCAAATATCTAATATATTTAATACACATTCCCATTGTGATTAAAACAATGCGGATGGATTCATTGTCTATGTGATTTCATTTATCTAATTCTAATTTTTGTTCCTATTCACACTGGGACCCCTTCCTCTGAGTAAATTGTTCTTAAAAGCATACACAAAACTTAGTTCTTGTGTCTCAAGGAAGTATTCACCAAAAACTTTATCCATCTTAATTTTGTTTAGTTCTTGTAAATCTTTCAATGTTGTAAAGGTGTCATCCGAATCAGAATAGTAATTTTCCAATTTGCCTGTTTTGTAAAATAAACTAGCCAAAAAACTACATGTTATTCCACACATCAAAAGAAGATGATGGTAAATCACGCCCTCTGATACAGATGCAGGTAACCGCAACGGAGTGCACCCCTAGCAATAAACAAATAGAAACCGCATACAGACATAGCAGTCCCTTACATCCATGGTTTTCACATATTCATACAAAAGTTTAGAAAAAGCATTCTTTGAAAAGTCACTAATGGAATTATCTCTATGCAAATCAGTGTTATCTACAATCTTCACACTATTCTTTAGTTCATGAATCTTTTCTCCTTTACTATCATTAATTTTAACATGTTCAAAATCTGGTCTGAAAGGGATCACTATTGCTAAAATAAGCCATACTAACATTAATAATCCTGTACATATTAACCACATTCTACACCATGTCTGAAAAATAGCACATTTTGATCTATCAACATTATTAGTAGGCATTTTCAAAATCTTTCCCCCACAAATTTTCTTTTTTGAAATTATTAATATTTGTTTACACAATCTAATACATCATTCACAGTCTTTTACCGTCACTATAGTTTCTTTATCCTTCGCACTTGGAAAAGTGTCTTTAAATCTCTTTCTTTGATATCAATTTCTTTTTATGATACTCTTTACTTCTTTTGGGTTGATCATCTTTCTGTTTCCAGTTTTACACAATTTGTCTTGTTGTCAATCCTTTTACTCACTTTGATAATTCGGATTTTCTCGACTATTTCCCACTTCCTCTATAGTGGACAAGGCAACATATGTCCACTCAGGTGATTTATACTTTTGGTTTGGTCTCCTTACTCTTTTTGGTCTTTGCACAGTCTACTTATTTTCTCTTGACAACTCCTTTTGACTGGTTATTTAATTTACTTGTTCTTCTTGATTTTTGTTCTTATTAACCAGTTTGAATTTTAAACCATCATTTCCTTTAGGCCAATTGTCTCCTTCACGTGGCTTTTTGTTTTCAGGTTCTACTATTCCACATTCTAATTTCCAAGATCTTGTCCTGGAGCTTCTCCTTAGGTTTGTCTCATCACAACTGTCTTCAGACTCAGTTTCAGACTTTTCTCCACTTCCTCTTATTCTGAATTTTATTATCTCTGTCTCATTCACTGAATCTGTGTTTTCAGTTATTCTGCTAGGAACTTCTCCAGAACTGGTACTTGGAAGCTCATCTTTATCGTGAGTTCTTTCCTTTTCACCAGTTTCAAGATTTATGTTCCTGCTCGCAGTACTTTCAATTTGTCCTTTAGAACTATTACCTTTACCAGTTTTCCTTTTGTTTTTGTCAGTGTCCAAACTGGTACTTGGTTTTTCCAGATGTCGCCTTTCGGGTCGATCTTCAAGATCTGGAAGTTCAACTATTTCACTTTCTCCTTCAGATGCTGAACTGGTCTCTGATATTTCCAGATGCCGACGTACATGTCGAGCTTCAAGATCTGGATTTTGATCTGGTTCCCCTTCAGAATTAGAGTCTGTACTACTCTCTGTCTCTTCCAATTGTTGATTTACAGGCTCAGGGACTCGGATTGTGTGGCTGGCATGCACCTATCTCTTTATTCCAGCACCCTTGACTGCGGTGGTGCTAACCAAAATGACTTGTCTCGGTCTATCCCAGCGAGGAACTAGACAGTTTCTTCTCCTGTGCACCTTTATCCAAGCCCAATCTCCAGGACTTAAATCATGAGCTGGATGTTTTTTTTTGTACTTGCATCAATCCCAACCTGGTGGAATACAGAAGTTACCACATCAGACAGGTTCTTGCAGTAATCCAGTATGATATCGTCATTTATAGTCAATAGTTTATCAACTGGCACAAATGCTTGCCTCATTACTCTTCCCATCAGTATTTCATGAGGACTCAATCCTGTTTTTCTATCTGGTATGCTCCTTAAGGTCATCAGAACAAGTGGTAAAGCATCAGACCATTTCAGTCCAGTGGCCAAACACATCTTTCAAAGTCTGTTTTTTATTGTTCCATTTACTTGTTCAACTACCCAGAAGCCTCTGGTCTGTAAGCACAATGTAATTTCTGACGATATCCAGTGCTTCACATATTAATTAGATTCATTCATTTTGGAAATGGCTTCCTCTATCTGATTCAATCGTCACTGGGAAACCAAACCTTGGGATAATTTCATTTAAAAGAAGCTTTGCAACAGTTACTCCATTATTTCATCTCGTAGGGAAGGCCTCAACCCATGGTGAAAACAAGCAAATGATCACAAGTACAAATCCAAGCCTATTACATGGTGGCATTTCAATTAAATCCAATTGCATCCTAGTAAAAGGACCTCCCTCCCGTCCTATGGTTCCCAGGCTTACAACAGTTTTTCTTCCTGGATTCAGTTGTTGACACACTAAGCATCTTTGACACAAGCTTTCAGCTATCATCCTGAACTTGGGATTATACCAAGTTTGTCTGAAATGATGTATTATAGCATCCCTACCAATGTGAGCTTGACCATGGTACATTCAGGCCATGTTAGAGATCATGCTATCAGGCATCACTGGTCTTTCATCTTTGTACACCAAAATGTCATCTTCTTCTCTTTGTCAGCAACCTGCTTTTAACCATGTATCCTTTTCCTCATCACCTGCCCCTTCCTGTAACTGTCTCACTGCCTACCAAGTCTCAACTACATTAGTAAGCATTAAAGGACTTTAAACATGTTCTTTTTCTCTGTCCTGATTGATAGAAGCTATATTTTTAGCACAATACTGAGCAATTGAATCGGCAAATCAATTACCTTCAGTGACATAGTCATCTCCATTCTTGTGGGCTGCACACTTCACAACATTAATTTTCTCAGGCAACTGAATCGCATCAAGCAGCATTTTTACAAATTCAGCATTTCTAATGGGTGATCCTGCAGAGGTCATATATCCTCTTTGGGACCACAGTTGTCCATAGTCATGAACAACCTTGAATCCATGTTGACTGTCAGTCACTATGGTTATTCCCAGTTCACATGCTCTAATCAAAGCAATCGATTCAGTTACTTGAGCAGAACGAGTTTCTTTCAGACAAGATGCTTCCAATACATCTACCACTGTACATACAGCATATGCAGCACTCAGAACACCATCATCAGTTCTTCAGCATGAACCGTCCACAAACATCACAAAATCAGATTCTTCCAAGGGCGCATCTTTAATGTCAGATCTTGGTTTGGTACAATACTCAAGGACATCCAAAAATTTGTGATCAATGTCATTTTCACCTCTACATCCAAGGTATCAGGTAACAAAGTAGAAGGATTCTCATTTGCACATCATGCTACTGTCACATTCTCTGCACTCAGAATTACCTTTTCATACCTGGTCAATCTGTTGTTTGTTAAAAACTGAGTTTTCGTCCTAGTGAGGAGTATTTCAACAGAGTGTGGTACATATACCTTCACTGGGTATCCCATCACTATACCTTCACTCTGCTCCAGACTTACACTTGTAGCAGCAACTACTTTCAGACATCCAGGCAGTGCTCTAGCTACTGGATACAAAACTGCAGAAAAGTATGCAATTGGTCTTCTCATTCTTCCATGTCTCTGAATTAGAACTGATAATGCACACCCTTCTCTTTCATTGCAATACAGTTCAAATTCTTTCTTATAATCAGGCTTGCCTATTGCTGGTGCTTTACACAAACTAGTTTTCAATTGTTCAAAGGCTTCCATTTCTTTCTCATTCAGCACAATAGGATCTTTCACATCTCCTCTTGTCAAACGTTGCAGAGGTTTTGCAATCAATGAGAATCCACTTATCCATTGTCGACAGTAACCAACCATTCCTAGAAACATTCTCACTTCGTTCTGTGTCTTTGGGGGTTTCATTCCTTGTATAATTCTAATTCTTTCTGAGGTAACTTGTCTCACTCCTTTCCCAATCTTGTGACCTAAATACTGTACTTCTTGCTGGCAAAATTGCAATTTTGATGGAGACACTTTATGTCCTCCTCCTGCCAAATGATTTCGCAATGCTATTGTGTCAGAAACACATGCATTTTTGGTCCTTGATGCCACTAATAGGTCATCAATATATTGAGCCAACACAGATTTTCCTGGCATTTCTAGACTTTCTAGTGATTTCTTCAACAACTGATTGAAGATAGAGGGACTTTCAGTATAACCTTGAGGAATTCGGCACCATGCCATAATACGCTCTCAAAACCGAAATGCAAATAATGGCTGGCTGTCAAGGTGTAATGCGACTGTAAAGAACACGTTACACAAATCAATGACTGTGTACCATTCTGCATCATATGGAATCTGATATAATATCACAGCTGAATTTGGTACAACTGGTCAACATGGGACAACAATTTTATTTGCCTTTCTCCAATCCTGCACTATTCTAAATGTTCCATTTGGCTTTTTCAATCCCATTATAGGCGAAATAAATGGACTGCTCATTATTTCTTTCAAAATTCCTTGCTCAATCATTTTGTCAATTACTGGGGTTATTCCTTCAATTATCTCAGGTGTTAATTTATACTGTGGAATATTTGGCTAACTAGCTCCTTCTTGCACAGAAATGTTTACAGGACTTACATCTTTCATTAGCCCTATTTCTTCCCCTGTAAAGTCCCACACTTCCTCTCTGACCATTTCTTTTAAATCACTAGGAATTTTCTCTCGATCAAACATAAGAAACATTTCACTTCATTTTGAATCTATTATTGACATGGTCATTTTATAAAGCATGTTATCATCAGCAGTTTGAAATGCAATGCCATCTGGTGAACAGTAAATGGCACAATTCATTTTACAGAGTATGTCGCGTCCAAGCAAATTAACATGTCACATACCACAAATCGATGCATCTCTATAAAATTACCAATTTCCACTTCTACTAGTTCTGTAAGTGGTGTTTTAATCTGCTTGTTTGTTATTCCTACAACTTGGATATACTCACCTGAGAAAGGAAGGTTTTGAATTACTACTGATCTAACGGTAGAACGGGTAGCACCTGTATCCACTGGGAAGGTAATACTTACACCATTCACCTTTCCATTCACAAAAGGCCCAGACTGATCTACCTCCAGAGTTGCGCCAAGCATGCACTCGACTTCCTCTCCTGGGCACCGTCAACAACTTTCATCTGACTCATATCCATCCGACCTCAACCAATACTGCGGAATTGCAGTTACACACGGTGGTCTTGTTACCGGTTCTCCTCCGTAGTATCCTGTCTCTGTACTGTATATCTGAAGATTTACACTGTGTGAGAGTGGTGGTATTGGCACCTGACTCTGCTGGGTAACTACCTATTGCTGTAGCGATGACTGTTGATTTACCTCATTCTGCACCTGTGGACTTAACAATTTATTTTCTGGATTAACCTTTTGGGATAACTTACACTCGTTCTTCCAATGCCCTATCTTGCTGCAGTTGTGACATGGTCATTTCTTCTTTGCCTGGTCTATATTCAATTGTCCCTTTCCTTTATTCAAACCACCTTTCGTTTTTGCTTGATTTCCGTCATTACTTTGGTTACCAAATTGAGCTCTATGTTGTTCAGCTACTTTCACTTGTGCCCACATAGCTTTCTCTTTAAGCTTTCTCTGTTTGGCATCAAGTTTATCACTACAATATTGTGCATATCTTAATACTTCATCTACTGAGCTCGATTACCAACACATCATGAGGTGTTTTATCATGTCCCTTATTTCTGGTCTTAAACCAAATACAAACCTGTATACAAAATGACTCATATCCTTTTCACTCAATGCTTCATATCCACTATATTGTTTAAAAACTAGAAGTAGTCTTTCATAATAAGAATGTACATGTTCTTACATCGTTCTAGAAGTAGTCTTTCATAATAAGAATGTACAGGTTCTTACATCGTTCTGTCAATTTTTACCCAATCTGTTTCTTTAGGAGGAATTTTGTTTTTCAAAAACGTTATTACTTGATCGTACTTTCTCATAACTTCGGGACTTGGAGCACCTGTTTTACAGCATCTCGTGGATATTCTGCTTTTGGCCAGTCAACAGTAATTTTACATTCTGTCCATAAATCTGCAGGCACAATGATGTCAAACAATCCATCTAAATCTTCCCACAGCACTTTTGAAACCTTTACAAACCTATCGACTTGTCTATACCATTCTACAGGCTTTTCTCGTAATCTTGGAAAATCATTTGTAAACGAAAATATATCTTGTCTAGTCCAAGGTACATGTACATAACCTCCTCCTGGTATCTCTCTAAAAGGGAATTCACTCACCACAGGTTCCTTTTCTTTGACAGGAAATGCTAATGCTGTTTTATCACTAGACTGTTCTCTTTTCTTTCCCCACTTGCTTCTCCATCGTTCCACATCTCCCCATTTCCTCAATAACACAACAAGCTTGTTTATTTGAGTTAATATTCCGGAAGTATTTAGATTATCTATATCCTTTTCAGTAAAATCTACTCTGTAGGGTTTATGTAACATTTTTATTTTTGCTAATTCTATTCCTTATTCGTTTGCCGTTTCTTCCAATCTGTCA
This sequence comes from Lissotriton helveticus, assembly GCF_964261635.1. NCBI lineage: Eukaryota > Metazoa > Chordata > Amphibia > Caudata > Salamandridae > Lissotriton > Lissotriton helveticus. The sequence goes on along the minus strand of NC_136057.1, from coordinate 532,071,155 downwards.
TGCAGATTCTTAGCCCTCCATGTAATGCTTTTACACATAAACATGAGTTCATCATCCTGATATGTTTTTAATCTCTCAGTTCCAATTGTCCCAATAATCAATTACAGAGTCTTGGAGAGTAAAAACAAATTTCCAAAGTGACTCGAACTTGAAGCTGCTGTTCTATTTACCTGAGTAGAGTAAGAATGTTTATGATAAAAAAACATCCAGAGGTAGCGAGGTAGGGCCTAGTTCAGCAGGCCACCAAGCATCAGATTAGATAGGGCATGGCCACTAAAGATTCTTAGCCCTCAGTGTAATGCTTTTACTCATAAACATGAGTTCATCATCCTGATAGGTTTTTAATCTCTCATTTTCAATTGTCCCAATAATCAATTAACAGAGTCTTGGAGAGTAAAAACAAATTTCATAAGTGACTTGAACTTGAAGCTGCTGTTCTATTTACCTGAGTAGAGTAAGAATGTTTATGATCAAAAACAATCCTGAAGTAGCGAGTTAGGGCCTAGCTCAGCAGGCCACCAAGCATCAGATTAGATAGGGCTTGGCCACTAAAAAGCAAGTCCTCGGTTTTGTCTTAGTTCAAATTTAGGTAGTTAGCGTGCATTCACCCAGAAACTGCAGACATGCAGGAGCAAAAACACACCTCGGTTGAGACAACACTTTTAGAAAGAGCGAGGCAACACCATCAGAGAGAGCGTCACACCAATTTGGTTGTTTTGGAAGGTGGTTTATCGATAAGTGCAGGTAGGTACCTACAGGTATTAATAACACCACAATCCCAAAAAGGTCCAGTCAAGTCTCAATAAATGAATCTTTGCTCAACCCTTGGTAGCTTGGCTGACGAGCAGTCAGTCTCAATTTAGAAAACAGGTTTGTAAAGCATTTAATATCACCAAAACAGTGAATAAGTAAACAACACAACACAATAAAAATTAAACACCAATTTATGAAAATAGAGACTATTTTTATCTTTAAAATTACACCAAGACAACAAAAATCCAATGTAGAGAACCAGAGAATTAAAAAATTTGATTTCCAGCACCTAAAAGTGTAATGTGCTAATCTGGTTGTGCTGGACCAGGACAAAGTCAAAGTTTCAGGCTGACAGTGATAGTGCACAGGTCGGATACGATGAGCAATTGGACCTGGTTACGTTTTTACCTCTGGCTCAGTCACTTTTTTTGAGCTTTTTCTCTCGACGCCAAGCAATTGCTTCGGTGGGTCTGGGAGGTCTTTGTCTTCATCATCAATGGCAAGAAGCTTTGGAGTTTTCAGTGGGGCAAACCTGCGCTAACAGACCAAGTGCATCGTCAATGCTGGTCTTCCTCTGGAGCTTTCACACAAAACTTTGTCATAATTCCCCAAGCTTTCAGAAGTTCTTCTCTGAAGTTCCCTGGATGTAGGAAAGGGTTTCACAGCACCAGCAAAGGGTTCAGAAGCACTGGTTTGCATATTGGGGTCTGGGACTCCAACTCCCACAATGCACCTGGTCAATCCAAGTAAAATCCAGGTGAAGCTGGTAGCTGAAGTTGACCTTGAAGTGTATATTTCAGGTGGCTTCTTCTAGGACTATTCTACCTGTTGCTGCTCAGGCAAATTCCTTTTGTCATGAAGCCATTAGAGTGCAGCAAGCACAGTCCTTCTGTGGGCATTCCTCTCTTGTTCAATACAAATGTACAGCAGGACAGTCCTTCTCTAGATGTTTTCAAGCAGGTCTTCCATATTTATTCCCCATTCTGGGCTGGCAAGGGGGTAGTAACTGCTCAACCAATAGGGTTCATATTGCCAACCTCTGCCATGACCACTTCCTGGGAAGTGTGGCCAATTTTTTTCCCAGAATGTACATTGAAACAAAAATCAAAATGGAGAATCTCTTCTTGGATTTCAGGTCTGGCGAACCTACCCCAGAGGTGTGGCTAACCTTTCCCTACACTCCCCTCCCAGCCTCTCTCCTAATCTAATGGGGGAAAAAGGAATCTGGGGCTGGCCTACGTCCTGTGACACCTGGGCTTCTCCTTTTGATTATCAGATTATCTCCTCAGCCTCCTACCTGCCCCAGGCTTATCTAGAAACCAAACCACCTCCCACCAAATGGCTGCATTGTTTCAGCCCCAGGCCTCTACACGCCTAATCAGGGAGCATCTTGGCTCAGGCTGTGAAAGGCTGGCCAATCAGAAGAGGCTGTTGCAGGGCTGCTTTAGGTAACTTCAGGAAAGTACATTCTAAACACATTTCCTGCAATAGCTATAATAAATCTGACCATGGCAAGTTGTTGAATTCATTCTATCTATTATTTTGATACTTTGAATCATGTTGCTAGCTCACTCACTCAAATGTTAGACTATATTAAAGTTTAATAAAGCCTTACCATGTTAGCTTCTGGGGAAAAACGACTTTGGCTATTTGTTTCCCTCACCGGGGCATATAAAGCACTGTTTATTTTATTTTCACACATATTTTATTCATTTTAAAGTTGTGTATACATGTGATATGTTATTTGCCTTAATCGATACAATTTACAGGTTTCCAGCATCTGATTCTTCATTCTCATTCCTGTAATTCGCACAGTTAGATCTTGAAAAGAAACACGTCTTTCTGCATTTACAGTCATTACTGTGTATCAAATTATTACAAACACGCCCCAGGATTAGCAATTTAAACGTGCAACTTGCTCAACTCCAGCCCCCCTCCACCCTACGAAACAAATAAAAAACTTTGCATCTATGGTCCGGTCATCCGATTCATGTGTTATATCTGTGTGTGGTAATAGAGAGGGGAAGAAGGAGGGGAGGCTGGGAAGGGAAGGACAACTGATCAATAAATTAGTGGTAATGAATGCACTGTGACCCATTTCCATCAATGAGGTCAGATGTGTTAGGGTGGGCCCCTGTGTTTACTCCCTTTGGTCAGTCAATCAGTCATAAATCTTTATTTCGATATAAAAATCACAAAAGATTAAACATGATACATAGAGGTGAGACTATGTGGAATACAAAAATGATACAGCCTGAATGTAAGTTAAAAAAAATGTATTCAAATCTTACTAAAATAATTAGAGATTACACAATAAATAGATAAAAGACAACTAAAAGGACTTCCCTTGGAGACCACCACCTTAGGCAACCAAGTGTCCTAAATTCATCATACAAGACATTTGAATTTCATTCAGTAATATTAAAATGGAGTACCTAGTGCAAATATAATTACCTTAGACTATGGACAAAAAGCAATTACCTAGAGCTCCTCTCTTTCCAACGAATCACCGAAACCCAGCCCTAGAACTTAGCGACAGCAATCACAATGGACTCTTCCATAGATGTTTTTAAAATCCTGAATGCCTCGCTACTAGACCTAGTCCCCAGGTTTCGACATGTAGGTTTCAGCCATCTAAGCCTGGGGTTGCTATAGGCTGGGCAAGCGAACAGAATGTGTACTAATGATTCGATGGAGCTAGGACACAAAGGGCAGTTACTACCATTCAAACTGCACAATTTGTTTGTAAATACATTGGTAGGGAGCGAACCCACCCTAAACTGATGGTACAGTTTCCTGTCTCTAGGGGTAGTGATTAAGTTCCAGTACACTTCATATTTAGCTTTATGATTAAACTCAGCGAAATCTCTGGATAGAGAGGGCCCAGTTCAAGCAGCAAAACGTTTCATAACGAGCAAGTTCCAATGTGCTGCCTTAAACTCTCGTTTAGCTGGAAATACCCTGTCAGACGGGGATGCCCATAAACAGCTCATCCCCATTTCACAGAGAGTGGCTTTTACTCGCCTTAGCCACAATACTTTGCTCAAATCGTCTGCCTCCCTAACTTCTAATAGAGCTTGGGTATATTGTGAAAGCTCTGGGGTAACCCAGAGCCTCCTCCAGTATGCCACAGGCCTGTAGTGTGCCACGTCCTCAATCAAACAGCATTCCAGATCCAAGAATAAAGTTATTAACGGGATTGACTGGGGGAGGCCAAATAGTGACCTCAAGAATTTATTTTGGGTTTTAACTAAGGGGTTTAAGTTAGCATACCCCCACAGTTTTGCCCCATATAGGATTAAAGCGCTAATCTTTGAGGAATACACTTGGAGGGCAGGAGCAATAGGTTTGGTGTATGAGCAACGGTGCTCCTTCAACAGGGCACCAGAAAGCTGGACATTCTTGACAGTGAACAAATATATTTGAGGCTTCCAGCTGAGTTTGTTACCAATGGTTACCCCGAAATATGTAAAGTTCTGTGATTGTTCCAGAGTGCAACCCTTCATAACGACTCTACCCCTAACATTCCTGTACTTATGCAGGACCATATAATTTGTTTTATCTACATTGACTACTAAGTCATGGTCCTGACAAAACTCTTTGAATCTCTCAAGGGCACACTGAAGGCTCCTTCGAGTCTTAGAGAGTATTAGAGAGTATAAGGGTGTCGTCCGCAAACATAAGTAGCGGAATCCTCATCCCTGCTAAACTGGGTGCATCAGTGGGATAATTATGAAAATACTGCACTAACCCGTTTATATATAATGAAAAGAGTGTGGGTGCTAGAACGCATCCCTGTCTAACACCCTTCTCGACAGGAACCTTTTGGGTGGTGCTCCCCTGCGCATCCCATCTCACCTGCACGTAATTTGCTTCATGTAACTTAACCAGGAATGCCAAAATGTTTAATGGCATACCTAATGCCAAAAAGATGCACCACATCCTAGAACGGGGGACACGATTGAATGCCAACTTAAGGTCGACAAATGCTACGCAGATTCCACCCTAGCACTACGGTACGCCAATATATCAAAATGAATCAGAATACTTGATCAATTGTACTGGTGCAGCACCGGAAACCAGCCTGAAGTGGGGATAAGATGTCACATTCCTCTATCAGGACTGCAGTCTGCCCAGTACCATGCTAGCTGATATTTTTCTAATACAATCGATTAGGCTTATCGGCCGGGCATGGGTGCTTGGCTTGCAATGGCATTCATTAAAGCTGGATGTAGGATGCCTAGAAGGGTACATCGTGTAGGAACAAATCTGCGGGGATACAGTCTGGCCCTGGCGCCTTCCCCTAGGGACTTCTTACTAAAGTACAACGTGGAGTTGAGGGTGACATGTGGAAACAATTGTGCAACTCTCCGCTATATGCAAACTGGGCTTTGAAGTGCGATACCCACTGGTCTGGATCTACATGATTCGTGGGCGCCTTACTCACATCCCCGCTACCATGTTTCACCAAATACCAGAAGGCAGTCATGTTTCTCCCCATTAAAGCCTTAGGCAATTTTGCCCAGGGTTGCTCATCCCAGTCCCGTTTGGCTCGGAGTTGGGCAGCCCTATATCCAGCCCTAGCCTTTTGGATATCGGCCAGGCTAGGATTCTATATGCCGTGCGACATGAAGTATCATACCACGCGGCAGCCTTAAAACCCGGGCGAGCTTTCGTTTTTTTTGTTTTGGGAAATAAAAATGGCTTTTAGCTAACTAAAAAGTTCCTCTTGGACCTGCACTACTACAGAGTTAAGCTCCTCCTGCGTAGCACAGGACTGTAGTGTACATAGTGCATTATTTGCCAACCTACTCATTTGCAACAAGTGCTCCTCTATTTTAATAATATTAGACCATCTAACTCGCCTATTATCATTTGTCAAAGTGACCTCCACATAATCAGTACGTGCCTCAGCACTAGTGTCATGATCAGTGTTTACGGGACAAAGGGAAAGCACTAATGGGTTATGGTCACTCTCGGGGCATTCACAAACCACCATATTTATCAGATTGGACCAGAATTCCTTGTTTAGCAGGACAAAATCAATACGACTGCTTCTCGCCCCGTGCCAAGAGTGTGTGAGCCCTGCTTATCAGAGGCTGTTCTCCCATTAGCTGCCCTTACACTCTGTTCCAAACAGAACACTTTGAGTTGAATCACTGTTCTTGTCCATGTATTAATAGGAGGAAGATCCAGCGTGGGAATGGACCACAGAGCATCCTCTTCCGCACTAAGGTTTACATTGTGAAGGTCCAGGGGTTCAAACGTGCAATTAAAATCACCAGCTATAATCAGATTATTATCACCTCTATGTTCTGTTAAAAAAGAATCTAGAAGGTCAAAAATGGGTGAGGCTTTCCCCTTTTGCACACCCCTTACATAGACATTAATAAGAAGCAGGTCTAATACATTGGCCTGCTGTATCCTAATGATAAGGATGTCATTGCAATTAATATGGAAGTCCTCCACCTTATAGCGGTTTGATTGTCTGACCCAGGTTGTGAGGTCCCCCTGGGTCTACCACGTGTACCACCTTCACCTACCTTAGTTAAATATAGATAGCCCTGAAGGTATGTACTCCCTTTGGTCAACTAGGGTAAACAATTTGAATTGTTCCAATAAGTGGGCCCATTCAATTGAGATTGTTTTTTTTCTAAGTCCCCTATATCCCTCACGCTGCAGAGCCTCTCTGCAGTGGCCCACTGGAGGACTTCCTCCCCCCATGCTCCCCTCCGTGGCTCTGAGTGGGATTTCCAGCGTTGCGTGACCATTCTCTTGGCCAATATTAGGGAAAGATCTGTAAAGCGGCACACTACCACCACTGAGGCATGTTTCGATAGTGGACCAAGAAGAGCGTTCGTATATTTTGGCTAGGTCCGCTGTAACTTCACTCAAATACCCTTGCAAAGAGGGACATGCCCAGAACATATGAGTGAAATCGGCATCAGACAAATGACATTGAGGACAGTCTGAGGAAGCAGTCGGGTATATTGCCTGTATTTTATATGGCATTAAGTATGCCCTGTGCAATATTAAAAGTTGCATGAATTTAAATCGAACATTACGAGAGACTTGTTTGGGATATTCTAGAACCACTGCCCACTCTCTGTCTGTGAGCTCCCTGGCTATGTCTCTCTCCCACTTCTGGTGAAGAGATACCAGTGGGATGTCTAAATGTTCCCTCAATCCGCGGTGCAACCATCTGACCAAGTAGCTTCCATGACCCATTATGTGGAGTGCTTGTAATAGTTGAAAGGTGGGGTGCTCTCATTGCTCCACCAACCACTGCCGGCATATAAAATGAGTTATTGCAGCGTGGGTCAAAAACAGATTATTAGGTACTGCATGAGTTTGCGCAAACTGGGGGTGGGGCATCAAGATTCCATCCGTGAACAGGGAGCCCACCGTCTCAACTCCAGCTTCCTCCCACTGCTTCAACTTATTGGCCGATAGAACTCCCTGGGGGGTTGGCAAGCCACAGAGGGGAACATTTGGGGCGTATGGAGTAGATACTTTGGGATATTTCAGCGCTAGTTTCCAATAGCTCAGTGACGTCTGGAGAAGGAAGGGGGCATTCCTCATTCTCCAGGATTCGAGGCAAAGCAATGACTGCAACAATCCAAGCCTTAGCCGTGGAGTAGAGTATCCAATTTCAAACAAATTACAGCCTGCTAGCCCTGACTAAGCCAGCCACTGTAACCGTCCGACTATACAATATGCTTTGAAGTCTCGGGCCCCCATACCACCTTTAGAACTAGGCAACTGCAGTTTAGCGAGGGCTATCCTATGACACCCCTGACCCCATATCAAATTTGTCAGTAAAGAGTCTAAGGTCTTGAAGATCCATGCTGGAATCATCACTGGGAGATTCACAAATTGATACAGGAGCCTAGGTAACATGACCATCTTGGCCACTGCTAGCCGGCCTGCTGTAGTTAGTGGCAGGTTAGTCCAAAAAGCCACCTGCGACTTTAAGTGGGTGATTGTGCGGACCAAATTTCCCTCTAACGTATCGGCAGTAGTTCTACATATTTTGATACCAAAGTACTTAAATGTAATCTGTTCCACCTTAAGTTGTATTGGACCAAACTGTAGATAGGGCAGATTGCAATTATTATAAAAGGAGTATGCTATAGATTTCGAGGCATTTAGGTTTAGACCCAATATGGACCCAAACTGAGTCAGCAGGGTAGCTAGAGGATTTAAAACTAATTGCATGTCTTTAAAATATAACAACATGTCATCGGCATAAAGTGATAACGAGTGGATATACCATATGCCCTCATTACTTGGCGTAAATGTTGAGAACAGGGCTCCAATGCCAATACAAACAATAGTGGTGAAAGGGGGCAGCCTTGGTGAGTCCCACAAAAGATATTATATGCGGGGGAGATGTTGGAACTTGTTTTTGCTCACGCTGTTAGCCTGGTGTAGAGTAGCTTCACCCATCGACAAAAGTTGGGAGGGATCCCAAACTTCGCAAGTGTTGCAAGCATATAGGACCAGCTAAGAGTATCAAAAGCTTGTTGAATATCTAACGAAAGACAGCCTGCATGTGGAGTGAGCATGAACCGCATGCATTAAAGCAAAGAAGAAACAAATATTCAGGGAAGTACTAAGTCTGGAAGCCACACTGGTTGGTATGTATTAGCCTAGGAAGAAGGGAAAGTAGTTGTGACGCAAACATTTGACTGAGGATTTTGTATTCTGTGTTTAGAATAGATTGGGGTCTATAGGAAGAGAGGTCCATTGGGGTTTGTCAGGCTTTAATAAGGAAGTCACTATCGCCTCCCTAGCTGTGGGTGGTAGGACTCCCTCCTCAAGTGAAGTATTATATAACTGCAATAGCTTGGGGACCAATCGTTTTATCACGAGCAAGTTCCTTTATCGCTCCATTGATCTTGGGCGAAAGTAAGAGGAGCTGCCAAGTCTTCAACACTTGCAATTGGGGCAACAGGAAGTGAGATGGGTGCAAGGAATTCATCAGTAGCTTCAGACACACGCTGGGGGAGCCTCATAGAGATGCGTATAATAGTCCTGAAATGCCCCATTGATTTCCACCTGTGTGGTAACCAATGTGTGATGTCTATCATATACTGCCAGTATAGGTGTAGGTGAAGGTTGTGGTCTTATTAAGTGAGCTAGCAATGTGCTGGATCTGTCTGGCTCTGCATGTGAGAACAAGGTATATTCATTTAGATCAATTCGCTTCAGACGCACCAGCAATTTCACATATTTCACTGTAGCCTCCTGCAGTTTCTGTTCTTCACCTGCGTCTGTCTGGGGCGCTATTTCTAGGGATTGCAAAGTTGCCTCTAAGTTCCTAATATCTCGAATATTCTCACTTCTTGCACCCACCACTGCCCCCATTGAGACTCCCCAAATTGTCACCTTAAAGGCCTCCCATTCTATAGATCTCGTTGCAGCTGTACCATCGTTGTCAGTAAAGTATGAGGTGATGGACGTAGCTATGGTGTCTCTAAATACTGGGTCATCTAATAATAAAGGTTGCAAGCACCTCGTCGGAATTAGAGAGGGAATCCGGCCCCAGTTAATTGTTAATTCAAGCGGGTTATGGTCTGAGATGATCTTCCCTAAGTAAGTGCTATGTGATATAGACGGGAGTAGGTCCGGTGTGCAGAGAAATCGATCTAGGCGAGTATGTAGGCTATGTGGGTGTGTAAAAAAGGAATATTCAAACATGTTGTTGTGTTGGAGTCTCTACACATCTAGTAAATTCCACCCGTCTAACCATCGAGACAGGATTCCGCACCCAACAACCATGGATGTTGCATCCATCCCGAAAGAGCATTTGACAGGCAGGACAGAAAAGCTTCCTGATCTATGTTAGGTGCATGTATAGACTCCAGTACCACTCGCCCACCATCCAAAGTGCCCTGTAATAAATCATATCTACCTTGGTCATCTATTTTACGATCAGAGAATGGGACCCCAGCACAAAGCCATATCGCAGCCCCACATGAGAAAGTGGAATAGGCAGTCAAATACAGTTGACCCCTTCATCTTCTTTGTAATATAATGGTTTCAGAGGGCATTAAATGCGTTTCTAGTAGGTATTTTATTTGAGCATGGCGTCGGTGCATTTGAGCCAATATCCTTTGCCGCTTGTGAATCGAGCCCATACCCTGTATGTTCCAGGAGATAATAGTGTATGGTTTATCTACAGATGCCATTTATGAAAGGAATGAATACCATCGGCCCCCTCACCCCACAATCCCTCTCCCCAGAGTATTAGCGAGCAGACCAGCAGCAAGTTAAACAAATAAACATGATCCAAATACTCGGTCAAAAAAGTCAACTTCGGTCGACCAAACTGAATGCTAAACAGTAACATAGTGAATGGTACAATAACAAGTGCTTTCGCTTGTGGGGTAGGCTACTGATGTGGAAGATGTGTAGGCCATATGCAGTAGGTGGTTCAGCCCAGGACGAGCCGGGCCACAAGAGCTGACAGCTTGACCTGAAGCCGTGTCCCTAGGCAAGTTTCACAATAGCAGTGTGTTTTACGGGAACCAGGTCGCAAACCACCGGCTGGGCTAATACATTCACAGGGCCAAGCATACATTAGCTGAAATGAGTGTACTCCCCCAGCCATCAAAAAACATTTTCAGTCCAGCAGGTCATTACTTAGCTGCCTGGATACTGAGGGAAACAGCACCATACTACCCAGTCCGAGTCCGAAGTTACCTCCTCCGAGGAACTGGAGCTGATAGGCAGGTGGGCAGACTTCATATCAGATGCTGATTGGAGGAGGGCCTCTTGCCTGCCCTCCAAGACCACCTGGGCAGAGGGGGCACCAGTCGTGGTGCTCTGTGTAGTTAATCCTTTGCTGCATCTGCGTGGCAGTCTCTGTGATTTCTGCTGTGATTTTTCACTGCGCCCAGTGCCCAGTGCCCAAGGTTTCGTGGAAGTTCCTGTTAAGCCAGTCCCATGCACCCTGAGGCGTGTCAAAGAAGAAGGAGCGTTGGTTCTGGATGACTTTTAACTTGGCCAGAAATAGGAGAGCGAACACAAGGCCAGCCATATGGATACAAGCTGTGACCTCCATAAGTGAGGAGCAATTTAGTTGGACAGTGAAAGTGTAGTCTGGGAAATTGAAACTTTAGTGTTGTTGAACTGTATCGGGCCATTGGCACGAGCTGCTTGTAGCAGGTGGTCTCAGTCTCTATAGTTCAGTATCTTGGCAAGAATTTGTCGAGATTTGCACTAGGAATGGATTTTCTAGTGGGAACCTGATGGGCACGTTCCACCGTAGAAACCTCTGACAGGCCCGCGGGAGCAACTTGGGTTTTGAGCCAATCCTCAATGAATGTTGTCAGCGGCAGACCCTCTGATCCCTCAGGAAGGCCCACTATTCTGAGATTGTTCCAGCAGCCTCCCTTCTCCCTCATCCGCGCAGGCTTGAAGGGTCTCTATCTGCTGACGTTTGTGCTGGATTTGCTCATCATGCCCTCTCACCTTTGGTACTGTGGTGTCCAGCGTCTGTTCAGAGGCCTTGACCTTATCGCCAATTTTCTGTGATCATCCTTCAGCAAATTAAGCTCTGCAGAGATAGTACCAAGCTGGTGTGCAATTGCTGATCTAGAATCCGGAATTTCCTGTAATATCATGTCCAACTTGTCTGGAGGGGTGTTTGGGCTCCACCCTCTCCCAGCAGAGAGTGCACAGAGGAGGCTTCAGAGGGCAGTGACCAGGACCCGGCCCTCTCTGATGCTGCAGCAGATTTTGCTTTCACATGTCCCATTGTTGATAGCCAAGTAATCGCTATATAAAATGTATATGTAAATGTAAATGTGTTTGTATTTATATAGCGCCTTCTACCCTGAGGTCTCGTAGCGCTGTATTCATACCGCGGTGGAACCCTTCCTGGCTTTTGTGTGAAATGTCCACTCCTGGGCACCCACAAGGTGAAGTCAGGCATCCAAGCGCTGCTGAGGCCATTGTGGAGATTAAGCAAGCTATTGCCCAGAGTCACAGAGTGAGACCCATGATTAGACTAGGCACCGGAGCGTGAATTATCAGGTCCGGGAAAATTGTGTCCAAGAGCCGCAGAGGCAGGAATTGAACCCTGATCCTGGGCCAGACCTCTGCATCAGGGTCTGCTGCTCTAACCATTGAGCCAGGCTTCTCCAAATGGGCCGTGAATACACCCCTGTATACGCCCAGAATTTGCTGTCCCATTGTGGATCCTCAGTCCTTCTGCTGTGGGGTCCACGCAACCGGCAAAAGGGCATTGCTGTAGTGGGCTTTGTCCACCTTCCCATCTCCAACACTGTGCACACCACAGGCAGAGGCCACCACCGGATTGCCAGACAATCGATTGCCTTCAAGTACTCCAACTATAACAGACCGGGCAAGGTCCAATCTATCCCCTTGTCTATCCGCCGCCCCCCGTCCCGGGTGGTGGAGAGGGGAAAGAAAGCACTCAAAGGAGCTCCAGGATTATGTAGGACGGCCCCAGTAGGCAATCGCCAGGTCTCCACAGCTCCCCGCACCCACTGGCCGGCTCTCGGGGTGGTCAGCAGCACTCACCATGGGTGCTCACGAACCCGAAGCTGTGGTAGTGCCTCGCTTCAACAAGGTGCTCCTGGGGTGTTCCAGCCGGAGTTACACGATGGTGCAGCACTGGGCTCGCAGATCTGTACGTGATTCCCAGCATCGCAGTTTCCGCCTCACCTTGCCACAATCACAGCCCCCAGCTGAGGGGGGTAGATGCTCACCGCTCTGGGACCTTTTGGGGCCTCGGTGTTCACTCCACAGCACCTTGTCTCTCTGCCGGACCGATGTCGGGGACACTCATGTTGTCTTCTGTGCCCAGAGGGCAGCGCCAGACATGGCGCAATATGTAATGAGAACTCTCAGAGTTTCAGGCTCACCAGTAGCGGTAGGCTGGTACTTGCTGGGAGAACTCAATTCCGCCACACTCTTACACCCAGTCTGGCATCAGCAGCAACCTGGCGCCTTGTCACGCTTCCGGGATGGCAGGTATCATGGTGAAATTAACGGATTTACATCCCGGGCCCGGAGCACGTCGCTTATGCGACCACCATCTTGGGCTGCTAGCCACGCCCCCCGTAAAAGGCATTCTTTATAATGTCCCTGCTTTTTAGGGCTCGGCCTACGTCAACCCTGCATCAGCAGGGGAGGCGGACCTCCGAGCTCTTATGTTATAAAAAAAAAAAAAAGTTTCTTTAGGGGTCCGGGCTGCAATATTCCTTAGTGCGCGCGCGTTTTTTATGGCATCTGCAAAGTGATTCGTCTTTGCTGTGCTGTGTTTTTAGTAGCCTTGACGCGATCGGCTTAATGTAATTTGTCCTTCGCCATGTTGGCATTTTCTGTGTGGTTACGCGCACAGCAGTGCATTAATTTCAATTAGGAGCTGTCAGGGTGCCGCGATAATGTAATGCAGATGTTGTGGGCGCGTTCACCAGTCTGCAGTGAATGGCGCGCGTTCGTGCTTTTCTTGTGTTTTCTTTCCGTGTAGGGCAGACGTGAAAGGCATTGTCTTAAGAACAGAAGGCCATATATCTTCAATTATCTCGCCATCACGGCGGAGATAATTGAAAACATATGCCTGGAGTGGCGCGCGCGCGAGGCTGAGAGCTGAGCAGGATGACTCCATGCCACAGTGTAAGCAGTGCTTAATTTGTAGAAAAATAAGTCCCGGTGCTCAAAATCTTTCTTATGCGGTGGCCGCAACTTCTCACAGTTATTCACCTGGTTAAATTACTACGCCACCCAATTGTACCATTGTTATGGCCACTGCCTACAATGACAACTCGGAAGCAGCCAGAATCAAAAATAAACTACTGCTTGAGCATCACGACATCGATTATAACAGTCTACTTATTTCACAACTGCATTCATTCAAACAAAATGCATTTGAAAGTGCGTTCCTGGGCAAATTGCTTTCATGTGCCGAGCATTACGATCTGCTGCAATAAAGAGGTGTTTTTTAGAAACAAAGTTGGGTAGACTGTTAATTGCTATATGTAACAAAATCAGACCATTCAGTTTAGCGTGTAGAAGCAATTTACTTGAGAATGTTTTTGCATGAAAGTATAGCCATTCAAACATGTCAAGGCACTGGATTGTCCAGAGGGGATTAAACAGTCCACCTAAATACTTTTTTTTTATTTAGTAGTGAATTTATGAGCGTTTATGTAGTGAATGCCACCTGGTAGGCATATGCTTTTGGTGCAAGAGCTTTACATTCTTAAAATGTATTAGTTTGTAAGGGTAGTCCACTGTGCCTCACAGCGCTTTGGTCGCCTTTGACTATGAACATGAAGCAGCTTTGGAAAAGTGCGTTTTGCCTACTAGCCCCGAACTAGTTATAAGTACAGGGCCAGTGTAATGCCCCCAATAAGCAGCGGGTGCTGGTAAAAGGTAGTAGTGGGCATTCTTGGCACAGTGGTGCAGTGTGCAGCCTGCAGTGGAAGGTAACCACGAGCGCAGGCAAGTGAGTGTGCCCAGCACCTGTCAAAGACTTTAATGCCTCTGGGCCGTATTCATCTTGAATTTGTTTTAGCACATCTGATATTACTGACATGGATGGTACGTGTGGTACGTGTGTGTAGTGAGTGCGGAGTAGTGAGTGCAGAGTAGTGAGTGCAGAGTAGTGAGTGCAGAGTAGTGAGTGCAGAGTAGTGAGTGCAGAGTGCAGAGTAGTGAGTGCAGAGTGCAGAGAAGTGAGTGCAGAGTGGTGAGTGCAGAGTGGTGAGTGCAGAGTGGTGAGTGCAGAGTGGTGAGTGCAGAGTGGTGAGTGCAGAGTGGTGAGTGCAGAGTGGTGAGTGCAGAGTAGTGAGGGCAGAGTGCTGAATAGTGAGGGCAGAGTAGTGAGGGCAGAGTAGTGAGGGCAGAGTAGTGAGGGCAGAGTAGTGGGGGCAGAGTAGTGAGGGCAGAGTAGTGAGTAGTGAGGGCAGAGTAGTGAGGGCAGAGTGCAGAGTAGTGAGTGCAGAGTAGTGAGTGCAGAGTAGTGAGTGCAGAGTAGTGAGTGCAGAGTAGTGAGGGCAGAGTAGTGAGGGCAGAGTGCAGAGTAGTGAGGGCAGAGTAGTGAGGGCAGAGTAGTGAGTAGTGAGGGCAGAATAGTGAGGGCAGAGTGCAGAGTAGTGAGGGCAGAGTAGTGAGGGCAGAGTGCAGAGTAGTGAGTGCATAGTAGTGAGTGCAGAGTAGTGAGGGCAGAGTAGTGAGGGCAGAGTAGTGAGGGCAGAGTGCAGAGTAGTGAGGGCAGAGTGCAGAGTAGTGAGGGCAGAGTAGTGAGGGCAGAGTAGTGAGGGCAGAGTAGTGAGGGCAGAGTAGTGAGGGCAGAGTAGTGAGGGCAGTGTAGTGAGGGCAGAGTAGTGAGGGCAGAGTGCAGAGTGCAGAGTAGTGAAGGCAGAGTAGTGAGTGCAGAGTAGTGAGGGCAGAGTGCAGAGTAGTGAGGGCAGAGTAGTGAGGGCAGAGTAGTGAGGGCAGAGTGCAGAGTAGTGAGGGCAGAGTGCAGAGTAGTGAGGGCAGAGTAGGGAGTGCAGGTGCAGAGTGGTGTGTGCTGTTGAGTGCAGAGTGGTGTGTGCTGTTGAGTGCAGAGTGCTGTGTATTGACAATGTAAATGACAATGCCACTTATTTATGATTTAACCGCATGCGTGCGGTCGATATTCTGCTGCTGCGCTGGGATTTACAAAAACCCATTATTCATGACGAGCTGGGCTCGTCATGAGCGTGCGAGGAGGCTACCTCATGACGAGCCCAGCTCGTCATGAGCGTCGAAGGGGTAGAAAAAAAAAGAAATGTCATGAGCAATGCCAATAGCTCTACCTTTAATGATGCCGAGACCATTGCATTGTAAATGCTTGTTATAACAAGGCACAGTACCTTTGGGGCAACTAGGAGATACCTTAGGGGTGTCTTATATGTAATAGAAAGGTAGTTTTAGGCATTGGAAGAACTCCAAAGCCGAATTTGGACTCAGTTTTATTTTATAACAAGCCTGCAAGGAAGGGCTGCCTTTAAAATGACGCTAACATGTTTTATCTTACTAGATTCAGATCCGGCACTGCTCATTTATTGGTGTTGTATTCTGGTCATACCTATCGTGATGGCAATTTGGATCCCTGCCCTTCTGATTGTAATTCAAGCCAGAACATGTTGCACTTTTTTTTCTTCTGTGAGTTATATAATAATCCACGCAGGGAATTCATTTTACCACTCTTGAGGTTCTTGAACATCAGAAAATATAGGCCAGCCTTGTTATATCTCCGACTACTTCAATTAGAATATATTTGCGAAAAGATATATAGATTTATTTCCGCTACAATTCGCTTAAGGAGGTTAGTTGGAAAATAATTGTCCTCTTTCTTTTACACATTTACACCTCTAAGACCATGTGTTGTTTTTTACCCCCTGAGTATGTTTAAAACATTTATCTCCATCTTGTGGTGGTTCGTAAATGCACTATGCACTTTAATAATAACTGTTTACAAGATAGTATGTTTTGTCATGTATTCCTATAGGTTCTGTATCGATCCCCCTATTCCTGACCCTATTCTGGTTAATAATTAACTAGCAGCCATCCCACGGTACAAAAAAACGTTATCTGATTAAGCCACACCACGGCACAGGAACGCCTTATCTGATTAGGTCATAACGCTTGCCATCTAATTAGGCAAGCACTATTCCTCCAGCCCCTGATAAGGCATACAGAGTTCTCAAAACAAATCAAACCTATGACAACCTGGGAAAATCCCTGCGGCCATTGTTTTGATTTCACCGAGAACTTCAGCAAAAGAATGTGCGAACAAGCCCGTTCGTATGACATCCTTATTGACGTATCCATGTCCATCCTTACGTCAATCTCGGCACCTTACAGGTATAAATATTACCGACATTGCCTTAAGCAAACACACGCGGTGGTGACGAGATCGGAGCAGCGAGACTTGCCGAAGAGCCCAGCAGAGAGCGAAGCCCACTGGCGCTGCCCCGCCTTCCTGACGCGCTGAGAACGAGACGCTGCTTTTCTCCTGCCGAGAAATCCAGCTCCGGCGCTTCCAAGCAGCCCTCGCAGGCAGCTGGAATATCAAGACCAGAGACGAGAGATACCAGCCCTCAATCATTCTAGACCTCAGGTACTGAACTGAACAACCCCTTGCAGAGAATTCTTGAGTCAGTCCCTTGGCAAAACAAACTTAACTTAAACGGCTACTTATCTACTCCCGCCCACGTATTAGGCTTAGGTCAGGTACACTGGGGTAGGCGTGGTTAGAAGCACCAGTTGAGTACTATTAGTCAAATGTATATATGTATGTATCTATTTTATCAGTTTTAAATATCATATGGCTTAGATACCATATCAATGCTTCTGCAGTATTATTTTATACTTCTGCTTTTATTGTATGCACTTTACTTAACTATAAGTATCGCAATAATATCGATTCATTTCTCTTGTACGAGAAAAGAGACTGATCAATAAATACCATCTTTTATTGAACACGCCCGTCTCTTCCTTTTCTCTACAATCTGGTGAAACTAAGAATGCACGTACTGACTGAGTAAAATAAGTTGTCTTTTGTTTTCACACGACTCTAGAGATACACTCTTGATTAGGGGAGAGCAAAGTTGTCATGTTCTATGGTTGTCAGAAACTAAATCCCTTCTTGTCTATCCAGGGAGGTTAAACTCCTCCTTGCCTATTTGAGAAAGTTTCTAGTGAACTCTGAGCTAGCTGGCAAAACCAAAAACTTTAAGTCTAATATCGTCAGTGGAAGGCCTAGTTAACCTCTGCCCTAGGTCTATACTATTGAAGATATTATTCCAATGCGCAGAGCCTATTGGGATAATAGGAACTACACTACATGGCGCCCAAACGTTTGGATAGGCGATAAAACTAACGCAAGACATTAGAGTAACTCAGTCGTGCTTTTTCACACAGAACCCCTTTTTTTCCCATAATACTCCAAAGACGTCTGGAGTGGGTCAAAGGTCATATCCGCCAAACCTCGCAGGAGGAGACTCCTATGTATGGTTCTTGGTTTAGTCAACGTTGAAGGATACACTGTTCCAAAATATTGTGCATCTAATCTTTGTTTCCATAGAAACCTGATCTGCAAATAAATAAAATAATCTTCTTGACAATAGTATGTCAGAAACTGAAGAAGAAAGGGAGACAGCTAGAATAGCAGCTGAACTCCTAGCAGCAGACAATACTCTGCTGGAAAATGACCCAAATGCAGTACTCATCCCGGTCAACATAAGGAAATCTATAACCTTAAAACTTATAGAAAATGGACTGACACCAAGAGGTGGTACAGTCATATTCGTAATTGAGGCACACGAATATCGGCAGACAGAGGTATTCTATTCATGGATAAACTTTCCAGCAGCAAACGCTGTAACAAAAGAGTTCCACTATTATAAAATAGAGGAACCACAGGATATCTACACTCCTTTAGAGGAGGTGGAAATACCACTCAAATTCCAAGAGCACCTGCTCTTGTTTCATGGCGCCCTAAAACATAATAATCACATCACCAGGCTCGGTCCACTAGGTAGACCAGGAGCAACGTGGCCGGTCCTAGCCGGATATACACCACATCCAGACATTGAAGAAATGCCTGCAGCAGAGCTTTTAATACAGCTAAAACAACTAATCAAAATACATAGACAATTAGTCCAATATGTAATGCGGACTTCAACAGTCCAACCAGCAGTTAAAATTCCACAGCTGAACCCTCATCAGGGTAACACAAATAAAATTACACCACAGAACATACAGTCCTGTCTGGGTAAAGTACCCGCAAAACGGGAACAAATACCCTTCTGGCTAGCACAAAAAATCACTCAAATAGAGGCGGTGTTTCCAGACACCACCCCGGTAGAAAAACACAGGATTCTGACTATCTGTCTTCCAATGGGAATCGCACCACACGTGGAACACTGTGACACTTGGGGTACAGTCTTTGCTTCCATATACACAAAAACACATGGTGTACCATCCATGTCAGTAATACCAGATGTGCTAAAACAAATTCAAGATGAATACGGTCCAGAACCCGCTTTAACTCTTGGTATGAAATTACTGAAAGACTTCAAGCAGGTCTCGGCTATATTATTAGCCAACATAAAGGGAGAAGCAGCAAACGTGGCGATCCGCCAGAGGTTAAAAGAGACAGATATAGCAGACCAACCAACTGAAATTGCCAGAATCATAGAAAAATCCTATGAAGAACTAGGAAGAGATAGTTTGGGTGGAATACCAGTGAAACCCCAACTAGTTGAATGTCCTGAAAAGGTATTTATAAAAAATAATTTAAACACTCAAAAAAAGAGCTGGGATGGAAATAAACAATCCAATCCTAAAGAAAAAAGATTCCAGTCCAGAGGAAGGTCTCCTCGGCGGAGAGAAAGATCTCCGAACCAAGGACGCAGGTCTCCCCAAAGTGAGCCCTCTGGGAAAAAATACAACCTTAGAAATAGGGATAATATAAAGAAACCAGATAGATATCAAGATATTGATACACGTCCCTCTCAATCTTTTCAGACTTCCTCGCAGAAATCGGAAAGAAGAGGACGATCAGAACACAGGGAAGAGCACGTCAAGTCCAAAGACAAGGAACCTGCTCATCCAAATAAAAAGTTACAATTTCCAAAAAAGAAGGTAGCCAGTATTAAAGTAATCAAAGATGCCGAGAATACTGAGAACACAGCTGAAAAACGGAGAATGGGCTCAGACAATGCTAGACAGCGCAGCAGAAGTGAGCATAGCTCGCAAAGTCCTTATGAATCATCTGGAGACAGTGGACACGAATGAATACATTCAGGTGGAAACTGCAGACACCAGAGTTAGCAAACCTCATAAAATATATGAAATAACATTACGTATAGAGGGGGATAAGACTAGAAAAATAAGGGGACTATTTTGGGATAATCTCTCCCAGGGCTATGACATCCTTCTAGCTGAGAAAGACTGGCCACCAGAGTTTGTCAGGGAGTGTCCTCATGGCGAAGAAATAATTATGCCTGCCTTCTCAAATCATATTCCAATTCATAAAAAATATACACTTGCTAGAAAGTGGGCAGTAGCTCAAGCTCCTGCTTCATATACAAATCATGTAGTATGGGATGAGGACTCTCCTCCTCACAAAATCCAGTTAAAATCACAACCTACTGCACAGAGGCAGTACCCAATTAAGCAAGAAGCTAAAAAACAGGTAAAAGAGATCCTAGATCAACTTGAATACCAGGGGGTGATTGAAACTTGCACCTCACAAATGAACAATCCTTTGTTTCCTGTCTCCAAACCAGACAACTCATATCGTCTAGTTTTGGATTACAGACACCTTAACTCATGTTGCAAAACATTTGCAGTACAAAACTCGCATAGTGCTGCACTAATGAATAACATAGTGCGCAGAAAATACAAAACAACATTAGACATCTCTAATGGATTCTTTTGTCAAAATATAGCACCAGAGAGCAGATATTTGACTGCGTTCTCGGTAAATGGCTCGCAAAAAAGCTTCTGCCGTTTACCCCAGGGGCACAAGAACAGCCCAGGATTATTCTCAAAGAGAGTAACAGAATTACTACAAACATACGATGACGAGGCATTATCATATGTGGACGACATTTACCTAACAGATGATGACTTGGATACTCACTTGAAGAGAGTGAACACCATAATACTTGGGTTCGCAGCAGAGGGTTACAAATTCAACTTTAAAAAATCAAGAATTGCCCATCTAACAGTCCTGTTTTTAGGATATGAATTATCAAGTGAAGGCAAAAGCCTGGCTGACAATTTCCTAGAGAAATGTGCTGTACTCCAAGCACCTAGAACACTAAAAAATTTACAATCAATTCTAGGCTTCCTAAATTTCGGAAGAACATACATTGCAAATTACGCAGAAAGGATCAAACCCCTTTATGATCTAATAAAACCAGATTTTAAAAGAATCAATTGGACTCAAAAACACACAGAAATTTTGAGATCTTTACAAACAGACATGTTAATTAAAACAAAATTAGAAACATGTGACAACACACGCAATCTTGTGATTCGAGTCATCCCAGGAAGATGCGGATTCACATACCTGACCTCTAATGAGGGAGAAAAGGTACCAATTGCATACAAATCACACTTGTACACAAAGGCTGAAATTAAATTTAGTCCAACGGAAAAAATTCTGACCGCGGTACAGACTGCTGTAGCAAAGGAGCGGGCCCTAGCACAAGGTAAACGAATAATCATCGTGACACCGATACCAGCCCTGGAGGCGGTAACAAAGGCAAGCATTCCGAATGCTAAAGCACTCCATCCAAGGTGGATACAGTGGGCTAATTCTCTTGCTGCAACAGACGTGGTATACGAATTTGATCCCAACTTAAAAACACAAGAATTTCTCCAATACGAATTTGAATGTCCTCCGCCAATCGAAATTCTGCCTCTAGAACATTACGGCTGTATAATATATACAGACGGGTCAGCACAACCCGCAGTAGGGGGTAAACAGGCTTACAGTGCTGCGTGCGCGATTGTTAAAGGTCGCTGGCACGAAGGAAAATTTAAATCAGCGGTCACTAAAACGCAATCTCTAGGAGATTGTACAGCTCAGCGAGCTGAACTACTGGCATTCAAGATGGCGCTTGAAAATACGGATCGAGAATTCCCCACACTCATAGTGTGCGATTCGTATTATTGCGTTCAGTCTTACAATGAATACTTGCAGATCTGGCTTCAGAATGGTTTTAAGGATGCAAAAGGAGGCACAATCAAGCATAAAATGCTTTGGGAACAAGTAGTTCATTTGCAAAAAGAACTACCAAAGACTCACGTGATACATACACTGAGTCATCAACGTGATGGCGTTCACGTTGCAGGGAATTCATTGGCTGATGAGGCCGCGAAGGCAGCTGTGCAAACGGCTTCCGTAGCTGCCATCACACGGTCAAAAACAAAAATAGACAGCGATATATTGCAAGCTGTCAGCGCTACAGAAAAAGATTCGATAGAAACACTCCCGAAAGGCTTTCCAGTGAAGTACTCATATATAATTGATACAAACAATGTTCCGTTTGCTCGAATCCCTGGAGTGGGGGATAGGGCAATTCCAAACATGGAACATAGGTTAGGACTAATAATAGCGGCACACGAAGGACTTGCTTCTGTACATGCTGGTGTCTCAGCCACAGTATCGTTATTAAAACAGAGATACTGGTGGCCACAAATGAGAAGACAAACACGGAACTATGTTCTAGAATGTGAAATATGTCAAAAAATGAAAGTATCAACAGTGAGACGACCAGCGCAGACGCCCCTTCTAATCTCGGATAAACCATTAGCCTGTGTTTACCTGGACCACTGCGGTCCCTTACAAAGGGATGGTAACTATAAATATATCTTGGTTGCAGTGGATTCTTGCACAAGATCATATGGATGTGGCCCCAGCGATCGGCTGACGCCAGAACTGTTATAAAAGATTTGCGAGTCTTTATCGGCACATACGCAATTGGCATGCTGCATTCTGACCAGGGTCCTGCTTTTAGCTCTAGAGCTTATAAGGAGGCCATGACCAGCATGGGCATTGCATTGCGGTACTCTTGTCCATTTCATCCCGAGGGAAACGGAATCGTAGAAAGAAAAAACCGTGACATAAAGCAATCTATAACAGCAAAGGTATTAGGTTCGGGAGCTGGGTGGGTCAAACATCTAATAAGTGTCCAACGTAGTCTAAATAACCTGCCAAGAAATTCTCTGAGGGGATTCAGTCCGTACGAATTATTGTTTGGAACTAGAATGATGATCTTAGATCTTGACAGTCAGACTTCAGTGGTTAAAGAAAAAAGCTTTGATATCAAAGATCGTTTGGCTATTTTACAGGACTTAAACGAAACAAGGAAAGACCTGACCAACATAAAGTTGAAACAACAGCCAACGACCACTGAAGAAAAACCACCTGTCCCAGCAAGACCTGTCTGGATTCCAAAAGTCGGGGATCTAGTCAGAGAAAAGATCGCGGTAAAGAAGGAATTTGGGCCTTCTTACAGAAAAGCAGTTCCTGTCTTGTCTATCAACGGGACAAGATCAGTAGTACTACCGCCCCTTGCTGGTAAAAAGGAGAACAGGGTTGTATCAATCGACCTGATAAAACCACAATCATGTGGCCAATAACAAACAGTAGGCCAAGTGGACTCCCGATAAGTAGTAGAACACCAAGGTTTGCTACAAACACAGAGGTTCAATCTAAGAGGCTACTCACATTTGAAATGCCAACAGAACAACAACAAGGACTA
The DNA here is from genome assembly GCF_964261635.1 of Lissotriton helveticus. Classification (NCBI taxonomy): domain Eukaryota; kingdom Metazoa; phylum Chordata; class Amphibia; order Caudata; family Salamandridae; genus Lissotriton; species Lissotriton helveticus. The sequence goes on along the minus strand of NC_136057.1, from coordinate 532,048,113 downwards.
TGCAACAATGCTATGGAACTTAAACCTCTAAAAACCCAAATAAAAACATTTAGCAGAGACACACCAATCTACAATGAAGTAACAAATGACTATGCTGCTGCAACAAAACACACTAATAAAGCAAACAGCAATCCTGAAACAATAGGAACAATAGACAGAACGGCATCCGGTTACTTCATCAACTTCAGTGATTCATCTGAAGACCTAAATGAATCAAAGGAACAAACATCAACAAAAACCTTTAAAGATAAAGCTAAGGAACTTTTTCAACATCTGAAAGAAACCTATCTGATTTCTCCATGGATTGAATTCTGAGTGGCCTTAGGTATACTTATCCTGATACTTTAGCTCATCATGGTACTATGTTTGGGACATTTCATTGAGGGAAAATATGCTAAAATGGACACAGCAAGCCAGAAAATCAACTTGGTCCTCAAACCACACACGTCTTCACATGTCGAGAAAAGAGAACTTTCTTCAGTCAACTTCACAGCCAATCCTATACCTGGTGGGGTAGCATGGGACAATACTGATTATGAAATCTATGGTCCGGTTGAAATCCTGAAGTATCCACATCAAATCAAGATCTCATTGAGTGACTTTGTAAAACCAAGCTCAGTAGCAGATGATTGGGACGTTGAAAGCATTAATAATATGATGTCTGACCTAGTGATGTCTGCTAAATTTACAAAACATGATTATTTGCAGGGTTCGTCTAATTATGATAAAATGTTCTGCTATAATCACTATAGTAATCATTATCTGCATAAATCTGCACAACCTAGGAATGTTTTAAATTATAATCAATGGGAACACTGTGCAACCCCTCCAAAAGGTAGCTCAAGAACTTTTTATGACAAATATTCATATTTTTCAGGGTTCAACGCAAGCAATGCAGAAACATTTTATTTCAAATTATCAAATAAGACAGGTACACAGACCATGCTTACAAACACTAAATTGATATATTCAGACTCGATTTTTGAGCAAATGAGTACATTTGGTTTTGATTACTGGGACAAAAATGTTGAAGTAAAAAGTGTTTGGGGTACAAAGGAATGGCAAGTACAAGGTATAGAATCATTGTTTAGAGCCTGCATGATCCCAGAACAAATTATATTTTTGAATGACACTGTTCAACAAACTACCTGTCTTGGCCTAGCCAAAATCAAAGATTTAAACAAACCGTCTATTCCTAAGCCTTCAATGAACAGTAATAGCTCTATAGATGTTGAGATAGACGTAAACCATATATTAAGCCAAAACAGAACACATCCTGATTGGAAAAAGTGGTTGATCTGGCCCACAGATACAAATAACTGTCAAGACAGATTCCTGAACAAAATCCAAGGGTTCACATTGACCAGGCCAGACCCTAGATATTCCCAAAGACAACACCCAGGGATAATTACCACGTACAGTGTGGGCAAGCTCTGCCTTCAATGGCTACAAACATCCATCATGGCAGAAATTAAGCAACACCTGACTTTACTTACTGATGGTGCTGACTTGCGTGATTTCATTATGGGACCGCGCAAACAGCATCAAAAACGCTTCATAGCAGCCTCTGTATATGCAGCTTATAACGAAGCCTGGAAAATAACTCAAATTGAAACATCAGAGAGAATACGGGAAATTGACCGTATTCATTTGGAAAAATCACTTTCTGTAGTGGACAATGGGTTAATGACTCTGTCCTCCAGAATATACTCTTTGGACAGCATTGTGTCTTCAGCAATCGACATAATATCGCAAGACTTACTGTTGTTACAACACGGTCAGTCTCAATTGCGTTCTATTGTACAACTTGGCTGGACGTTACAAAATCTGCGTTCAGGCTATGTGCCTTGGCGTTTAATCAACACAACGTCACTGTTCAATATCTTTAACCTTACTGATAAACAAATCAGTATGGCACAGAAGGGTGCTGATTATACAATCCTGAGCATTGAGAAACTCGAGAGATTACCATTGACAATGTCAGAACGACCTGTCAGTGAATGGATAATACATGGAATAATTAATATTCCAATATCTACTTTCAGGTTTCAATATTGCCAAAAATATATACAGGCTGGCATGTACGAAAAATTGGGTAAAGGGTACATTAAGTCAACATGGAACTTGCCCTATTCACATGCTTGTGTCAGTAATAAAGGCCGGAAAGTGTTTCTTAGTGGCAATAATTGTGCCATGTCACTAAGCGGTACACTTCTGTGTAATGGTATTAGTTTACACGGAGCCTGTGAAGGGTCCTCAAATAACCTTTCATGTCACCAGCTAGGCACACCTGCAACACAAATAGAACCATTCTTTAGGAGACTATCGAACGGGAGTTACATTATAATCGTAGACCGCAGATGTTGTAGCTTGGTGCCCGGAATAGCTTATCTCATAACTACGACTGCGAAGGTTATGTACTGTGAACGAGTATTGTTCCCCAGCGCAATGCCAGACAGGGAGGCAAGGTTATGGCCGAATTTGAAAATTGCTTCCATTCGAGTTGATACTTTAAGCAGAATGAAAACAGTGCTCCTTCAGACGCCGACCAGGCTCACGTCATCAAAAGAAACGTATGATCTCCAAGTTGCAAGGACAATGGCAGAGATTCATTCATTGTTATCAACTAATTCCCCCATACATTTCGCAGAAATCCTGAACGAAATCTTAAATATTTCTGATACCAGTGGAGTCTCAAATGTATTTAAGACAGTGTTTTCGGGGGCTTTAACACCATTTAAAGCCATTCTGGGTATTTTTCCGGACTTTGTCCATTCCATCTTTGGTGGACTTCCTCTCCTTTTGGGACTAGTGGCAGGAATCCTATTTTTGATCCTGTTATTTCGCTATGGCAAACCGTGTCACAGACAAAACACCTGCGACAAGGGAAGAAACAATCCTAGCCATTGGATACCGGGACCGGATATCTAAAATATTGGGACTATCCCGGCTTAGAGACCTGAACATGACTTGGTTTCTTTCATTTAGACCAATGTGGCAAAGCTGTGTTTTACCTGTATTAAGGTGCTTGCTATGCGGAGAAGAATGCGTGTTTGACACCTGTCTGACGCTACAATCGGATGCGCCAATGGATGCAGAAACTTTGTTGGGTCCGGTCACGGCTCATGCATTGTGCTGTCCCCAGCGGCTACCAATCCTGATGACGGCATTCGTGGAGACTTCACCACTACGATTGAGGGGTAGTGAGGTTCAGGATGAAAGCAGCATCGATCAGGTACGACCTTCTGTCAGCTATGCTGATCGAAACATCAATGAAGGCAATCATGCTCATGAATGCATGGTAACATCTTTTTCCGAGTTAATGGAACTTTCACAGGAAGCTGTTGACAGTTTTTTCGAGAGTCTAAATGATATGATGTTCTCACCAGAGCAGAAATAATGACTTTTGAGCAGGCTAGCACACGGCGTTCCCAAAACCCTGAATTTGGCCTTCAACTTTGATAATAAAGTATTGTGAACAATTTTTTCCAGTTTATGGACAGCGGAACATAATTTTTTCAGCGGCCCCAAAATATTTTTCAGTTTTTCGGGACACTTATCTTCTGCTTAAAGTAGAAACTATTCCTAGGGAACTAAATTTCTAGTTTAGGAACTTTAGAGACATTAGCTGCCCTCTGGCATGTTCATAAATATTTTATTTTGTGATGAAATGGTCTCGCATTTTTTCTTCTGTATTAAGAGCCATTTCATGTGTTATTTTCATATTTTATTAATAATGATGTATGAATATGCGTAATTTATTTAGCATTGTTATACTGCTTGAGTGCATATAATGCATATATATATCTTTTCGTATATTTCATGGTTTCAAAATGCATATGGATGTATTTTGGGGTGGTACGGTATACACGTGCTCTACTAGTATATTTACTATGCCTAGATCTTGTAAATATGGACATAGTCTGCGTGGAGTGGGTGTCATGTATTCCTATAGGTTCTGTATCGATCCCCCTATTCCTGACCCTATTCTGGTTAATAATTAACTAGCAGCCATCCCACGGTACAAAAAACCGTTATCTGATTAAGCCACACCACGGCACAGGAACGCGTTATCTGATTAGGTCATAACGCTTGCCATCTAATTAGGCAAGCACTATTCCTCCAGCCCCTGATAAGGCATACGGAGTTCTCAAAACAAATCAAACCTATGACAACCTGGGAAAATCCCTGCGGCCATTGTTTTGATTTCACCGAGAACTTCAGCAAAAGAATGTGCGAACAAGCCCGTTCGTATGACATCCTTATTGACGTATCCATGTCCATCCTTACGTCAATCTCGGCACCTTACTGGTATAAATATTACCGACATTGCCTTAAGCAAACACACGCGGTGGTGACGAGATCGGAGCAGCGAGACTTGCCGAAGAGCCCAGCAGAGAGCGAAGCCCACTGGCGCTGCCCCGCCTTCCTGACGCGCTGAGAACGAGACGCTGCTTTTCTCCTGCCGAGAAATCCAGCTCCGGCGCTTCCAAGCAGCCCTCGCAGGCAGCTGGAATATCAAGACCAGAGACGAGAGATACCAGCCCTCAATCATTCTAGACCTCAGGTACAGAACTGAACAACCCCTTGCAGAGAATTCTTGAGTCAGTCCCTTGGCAAAACAAACTTAACTTAAACGGCTACTTATCTACTCCCGCCCACGTATTAGGCTTAGGTCAGGTACACTGGGGTAGGCGTGGTTAGAAGCACCAGTTGAGTACGATTAGTCAAATGTATATATGTATGTATCTATTTTATCAGTTTTAAATATCATATGGCTTAGAAACCATATCAATGCTTCTGCAGTATTATTTTATACTTCTGCTTTTATTGTATGCACTTTACTTAACTATAAGTATCGCAATAATATCGATTCATTTCTCTTGTACGAGAAAAGAGACTGATCAATAAATACCATCTTTTATTGAACACGCCCGTCTCTTCCTTTTCTCTACAATCTGGTGAAACTAAGAATGCATGTACTGACTGAGTAAAATAAGTTGTCTTTTGTTTTCACACGACTTTAGAGATACACTCTTGATTAGGGGAGAGCAAAGTTGTCATGTTCTATGGTTGTCAGAAACTAAATCCCTTCTTGTCTATCCAGGGAGGTTAAACTCCTCCTTGCCTATTCGAGAAAGTTTCTAGTGAACTCTGAGCTAGCTGGCAAAACCAAAAACTTTAAGTCTAATATCGTCAGTGGAAGACCTAGTTAAACTCTGCCCTAGGTCTATACTATTGAAGATATTATTCCAATGCGCAGAGCCTATTGGGATAATAGGAACTACACTACAGTTTTGGCTGAAACTCAGATTTTATTTGAAACTAAATGAAAACAGGATAATAGGTCCTATCTGATTGCAACCTGCCCGTCAGTTTAAAAAGTCACTATGCATTTTACTGAATGTTTACATGCTTTTTAAATATTTCTTTTTCTTTTTCTTGTTAATCAGTACCGTCTTGCGCTAACAAAAGGCACTATGCACTTTTAAAATGATAGTCTTACTTCTGGGTTCCGGCATTGTGACTGATAAAGAAAAATTGTCCAGCGCAGGGTGAAAAATGATGATGAACTTTTTCTGACCTGATCTGGATGGTCACTATGTGTTTATTTTATGAAACCTATGTGTGCTAAGCTGCTCTCTGTTAGTCGTATGTCTTCTATGCCTTTTATGTACTTTTTATGTGTGTGACTTTTATGGTTTACCAAAAAGACCAAATAAAGTTTTTATGATGATGATTATGACGCCAGACACTGCAGCAGTACCCTCATAAGTTAATTACGTCCACTGGGTCTCTAAACCTACACGTCCTAACATATACTAGGGACTTACAGGTAGGTTGTCTGAACCAATTGTAATTACACCAATTACAATATACCCTGGGCCTGGTTAGCAGAGCCCAGGGCACATTCAGAGTCAGTAACCACCAGTATCAGTCAAAAAATGGGGGTGATCAGGGAAAAAAGACTGACTTTCCTACACAGTGTCATCACCATAGGACATTGGCTGAAACTCAAATGAGCTAATGAACAAGACTAGAGGGGAGACATAAAGGATTAACCAAGTAGGGCTCAACAGAGAGCCCTGTGGGACTTCCCCTCAGATCAGTAAGGCAGCATTATGACTGACTGAGTCCTGTTAATGATGAAGGTTTTTAACCTGGACCATATATTCCAGTTTAGCACAGCTGACAAATTAGGATAGAGGGAGAGATTTTAGGAAAGGCTGCAGAGAGATCCAACAATATCAGGGCAGCTAAGGCTCCCTGATCTAGGTTGATTTGTAGATCATCTTGCACTGACTCTATGCTGTGTAACAGTCTGATACCAGACTGGGAGGCATCAAAAAGTGAGATTCCAAGAATGCAAACTGTTTGGTATTAACCTAATTTTCCAAGATCTTGAGAGGTAGAGGTAGTAAAGAAATAGGGCGATAATTACTCAGGACTTTAGAGTTGGAGCCTGGTTTCTTCACCAAGAGCAGCACTCTAGCATGTTACCAACCAATTTCACCAGATGTGCAAATCTATAAGGCACAAGTTAATGTTATGTTAATTTTAAGGGGTCTTATATAGTGCACGGCTGCCCCAGCAAAGGGGTGTCCCGGCGCTTTGCAGAAGGAAGGGAAGTAAGCAGCAGCGATGGAGACCTGGGATTCACATACCTAGGGGTTTAGCAGAAAAGGTGGGTTTTTATGGCCTTTCTGAACGACAACAGGTCGTTAAGACCGCGGATTTGGGAGGATAGAGCATTCCAGACCTTAGCCGCAAGATGCCGAAAGGAGCGGCCACCCATCCGGGCCAGCTTAAAACGGGGGACAACTGCCAAGTTTTGGCCTTCCGAACTGAGAGCCCGACGGGGTGTGTATGCTTTTAAAAGAGGGCTCAGCATAGGTGTCGAGGTAGTTTTCAAAACCTTGAATGCGAGACATAGGGTTTTAAAATGAATCCTCTTCTCCACCGGGAGCCAGTGAAGTTTAATAAGTGTGCTACTCACAGATTTAAAACGAGAGAGACCTGTCAGGGCTCTAGCCGCTGCATTCTGAACTCGTTGAAGTCTAGATTTGTCACCCTGATCAGCTCCTACAAGTAGAGAGTTTGCGTAATGCAGCCGTGAGAGAATAGCTGACTGAACCACTAGCTGGCGTGTCTGGGGGTCGAAAAACTTTAGAATCGGCTTAAGATTCCGAAGGATCCCAAAACACGTTGCCGCAGCCTTTTTTGTCTGGTGGGTAAAATTGAGGGCATAGTCCATCCAGACTCCAAGATTTTTCACCTGGCTTTTTGGTTCCGGCGGATTACCAAGCACCTCGGGCCACCATTTATCGACCCAGGCCGCCGTCTCTTTTCCCACCAATAAGACCTCCGTTTTGCCAGCGTTAAGCTGTAAATAGTTTGAAGTCATCCAGCTTGTGATATTAGTTAGGCCCTGTTTAAAACTCTGTGCACTTAGTCCATCCTCCTCACTTAATGTTACCACTAGCTGAGTGTCGTCAGCATACAATACTAGCGACAACCCTCATCTCTTGGCCACCTCAGCCAGTGGTTGAACATAAATATTAAATAAGGTCGGACTAAGTGCAGACCACTGCGGCACTCCTTGACTGATAGGTCGCTCTTTGGACAGGAAGGGGGGAGTGGAAACCCAAAATGACCTGTCTGATAAGAATGCCTTAAACCAGTTCAGGGCCTGTCCCGATACACCTGCCTCCTCCAGCCGGGATAGCAACACTTCATAGGACACCGTGTCGAACTGCAATGTATGGTAAGGAATTTGGGATTATAAAAACACCCAGAGCGTACAAGTCGCAGAAAATTGCTTTATATGCAAATTTTTAGGTCTTCCTAGTTGTAAACCACTAGTCCCCCTGAGATTTGATTTGGGTTTAAGGCCCATCTCAGGGAAAGTTGGTTTTATGCCCTTCCTTTACTGGCAAGGGATCTGGGCCATGCCTACACTTTTATCCTATTTGAATGGCCTTAGGATGCGCTGGGGATTCCAGGGACAAGTAATATCCCCAGGTTCAAATATGTGAGAGACACTCTAGGTAAGATTGGATGTAGAGATCTATGGGATGTATGCAAGGCTGTTCCAGTTAACAGTAAAAGCTTGATTAAAGCAAGTTACCACCAGTTCAAACTGGGCCAAATTGTGTTAGCTTCTAAAATAGGTACCATGACTGACCAATTTCTCCAAGTTAAACTGTTGGATAGCTTCGAAGAATTTTTAGATGGTATAGAGGCCACCATTAGCCATCAGACTGTACTTGCAATTTAAGAATGGAACCCTACAAATAGTTACATATACCAGTAAATGGTCTCAAACCATTCATCCCTCAGATTACCACTGTCTTACCTGAGGAGGAGAGTAGGAAACTACAGAGCATGAGTTATTTTTCTGCCCAACCTACTCCCTATGTAGGAAGAAGTGGCTTATGTCAATTTGCCGGGCAACGGGCACAAGATCTTATTCTATTGCATTCCGAAAACTGAAAAATTATGCAAGTTATTTAACTGTATTTGCAGTGACTCTGTTTTTATTGGCAATATGGAGAGAAAGCCAGCGGTGTCCACAAGAAAGAACAATATTACTCCATAGTGTATAGATTCTAGTTCCAAGTATTTAAAAAATAGAATGTGCTAGTCGCTGTATTTATTATTTTTGGCTTGTGTATTTGCCAACAGATATCAGCTAATTAATTAATATGCCTGGTATTAATGCATGTGGCTTAATACACTATCCTTTCTCCAAATTTTATATTTTTATCTTTTTTGTATCCATTAGATATGAATTTCTTATTGCGATTTTTATTGTGTACTTTGATTCCTTATGTATTTGCCGAATAAAGTTATTGATGAATATTTTGGTGTATATGTCTTTTAATTTCACCAATTACAACACAAACATTATCATTGGGCTCATTGTATTAACACTCTTCATTGAGTGCACAGGCTAAATCTGCTACTGTAATCTTTTCAGCAAAAAAGGACCTACTTCGAGATTCCATACTGGTGTAACCTAAGATGTTACTTTGTTATGTTACTGGTGCTCTGTGCTACGCCTACTGCCTCCTGAGCTCTCTGCCCCATCTTCTTTCTCCTCATTCTTCTTTGCCCAGGATTGGAGTGATAGACGTTGAGCTGTCGACTATTCTGAAATACCCCATTCACAATTCACTAACCTAGGAGACTGTGAGAGCCACCCTCAACACACCATATATAACAGATCCACTCCCTGCAGCTCCACCACTTGGTTCTTCACCCTTCTTGATGGTGCCCCCACCTCACCCCGTCTCCAACCCATGTCCTGCTGCTCTTCTTTCAATTCTCCTTCTGGACCTCTCATGTTGCTACTAATCCCATCTCCTGCTGCTCCTCCTGTTCATTCCTTCCGAACTCCATCTGCTGGCCATGCTTGTTCAATCCTCCTGGTCTGATTTGAGCTATCTGCCTGATTATCCAAGACCTCCTGGTTCCAGGGCCGGACTGGCCGTAGCGGCCACAGGGCATTTCCTCAGTGGGCTGCCATGGTGTGGGCTGGTTTTAGGCCCCTGGAGGATTGTTTTTGTTACCGGGGTCCGGCAATATCACCTCCCATGTAACAAAATCGGCTGAAACTGGCCTAACAAACAAGTCAGGCGCACTCCCCACCTCCCCTTCTAGGGGGCTGACCGAGCAGTTTGCCAGGGCCGGTTTCAGTTCCTAGTGCGGCCCTGCATGGTTCTAAGGGCGTCCGGTAAAAAGAAATCTCTTGTAGGGTGAGAAGAGCACGCTCTATGCATCAAATTCAAAATAAATTGTGTGTCAAGATTCCAAATCGACTTACCTGGAGTCCTACGGTCTGCAGAGGTGAAGCACAAACCACCAGTGCCCTGGGAACTAATGTCCCCCCCACGCAATGTGAATCAAGACGTGGGTGGGGAAATGCCCCCGGTGAAAAGGGGTAGAGGCGTAAAGGGAGAGAGAACCGAGGAGAGGAGGGCAGGGAGTCGTATGCTTCTTGACGTCAGTGCTCTTCTGAGCTAGGGTGTTACCTGAGTTTTCTTGCATTCAACATTTTCGTCCCTTTCCTTGGGGTGCCTGTGTATGTAAATTGACAGTTAACACTCAAAGCTCTACTTGTTTCCCCAAACCTCTGTATTCCTAGTATATACATGGTAGGTATTCTCTGTTCCAGAATATCCTTGCTGGAAGATTCTTGGTCGGGACTCTGGCGATCTCTCCTTTTTAGGAGGGCACTGCCTTTACTCCCTATGATACAACAAGCATTTGCAATGCAATAGGTCTCGCATTAGGAAAGTTTGAGCTATTGGTATTGTAAATTACATATTTTTTATTTATGTGTTGGTTTTGAAAATAGCGAAATTAATAGCTTTGTCATTTACAAAGCCAATAGTTTTAACTTTCACAAATGTGACACCTATAGCTTTTGTAATGCAATGTGTTGTATTTACGTGACTTAGATGTATTGATATTACAAATAACAATGGCTTTTAATTTTTTTCATAATTAATACTTAAATAAAAGTTATTGTAATTTATAATGGCAATAGCTTAAACTTTTGTAAATAACTTTTGTGAAGATTATGTTCAGTTTATTTTATTGTCACGAAAATCCAAGAACAGAAGTGAAATATTAACATCTTTTTGTGACATTTATAAGACAGACGTCATTGTTGTTCGAGTACTTTACGCTGGTGTTTGGATTCCTGTAAATCCCCAGTGTTGCGGGGTGCTGAAGAATTTTGTGATCACAGTGGTACTGTATGCCGTGCTATGGAGAGAGAGAGAGAGAGAGAGAGAGAGAGAGAGAGAGAGAGAGAGTGTGTTTTTGCCTCTTTCTTATATTGTGTTTTAATTTAACCAAAGAGGTCCTGTGATTAAATTTTGGGCATTTACAATAGAAATACATCTGTAACTTTCTTAAGCTTTTCTTAGGATGATGAGGGAATCCCTTGGGCACGTGCACGTATGCCCTTCACACATGCGCACTCTAGCTCGACCTAAAAAACCTCAATTGATACAGTCACAGAATATACAAGGACAAATATCCACAGAGGACAAATATCCACAGTACCTTATAACCCCTTTTATAGCTCGTGTTTTCTCTGATTCACCTTATGTGAAAGTCTTACCATCACATTGTCCTTAGTCTTTCACAAGTCTCTTGCCTGTATTCTTAATTCCTTTAAAAGACTGTGCTGTTTACTCACAACGTTGCTCTAGTAAGCTTAATTCTTTCTTGCCCTTGTTACCTTACAATGTTGTATTAAGAGCTTAATTCTTACTTGTTGTTGGTGCAAGTGCCTGTATAGAAGTGGCGGTACAAAAGGGGGTGGTGATGGACGGAGCATCTGAACCAATCAAACACTCACACCCAGTCAAAAGATCTGGGTTTAATCCATCACCATTCTTTAGCCCACTCTGCCACCCCAGTTCAGACATGGCTATATGCAAATCAGTCTGACCCTGTGCCTCATGGAAACAGTCCAGCCCGAACTGCCAAGCCATGCCTTCCCTGGACCGGAAACAAGCTTCCGAGGACCGGTTTCTGGCATTACAGCCGTCTTCAGCCCGGCTTGCTTGCTTGAATCCAGTGGCAAAGTGAGCAAGGGGACTCACGTCTGAGCATACCCTACCACACTTATGGCGGCCAAAAGCGGTACGAAAGGGGGTGGTGATGGACGGAGCATCTGAACCAAAAAAATGCCAGAAACCGGTCCTCGGAAGCTGGGGTGGCAGAGTGGGCTAAAGAACGGTGATGGATCAAACCCAGATCTTTTGACTGGGTGTGAGTGTTTGATTGGTTCAGATGCTCCGTCCATCACCACCCCCTTTTGTACCATTGTATAGAAGTGGCGGCCACCACAAAATGAAATTGGGGGATGGGCAGAGGGAGGGAGAGAGTGGGAAATTAAGAGGAAAATAAAAATAGAAAAACTGTCTGTGATGCCAACAGCCGTATTGGTGCCTCTATGCTTCTGGGAAAGCACAGGCTCTCCAGCCAATCCAGACACTGCTCTCATGCTATGACCTGCGCCAGGATTGGTCTGAGTGGCATTGCCTGCTGCTCAGACAGTGCCTGGGAGCCTGTGTTTTTTTTCTCCACCTCAGCTGTGCAACACAGCTGGTTTGGAGAAATAGAAGTGTGCATTTGTTTGGCCGGCCTAAGACGGTGCACCTCTAAGTGCCCATCACTCCTCCCTGTCATGGCCCACCAGCCCTACATGCATGTCAGAGCCAGTCTCCAAAAATAAAATTACATTGTTTTATTATCATTTTATTTTTCTGTGACTGACTCTGACGAGTGTGGTGATTCTATTGTGGAGGAGCCGCCCCTGCTGTATAGCGTTTCTTTATTATGTCTGCGATAATGCTTTTTTCTAGAAAGTAATTCTGCTTTCTTTTTACTTTAAAGTTAAATCCGGAGCACCGGGATGGAAAGTCATGCAAAGCTGCAGAAGCAGGAGTCAAAGAATGGGACAAGTCGTCGGGACTTAGCAAGGCCTTATGCAGGATTGGGTAAGTCGAGTGCTGAAAACAGACTTCCTCTTACTGGAAGTCTTAACCCCATCCCGGCTGGGCTAATTCCCCCGTGGTGCGGGGGGAGGGGGACGTGCGCAGCGCCGCTCGTGACAAGCTTGGCTCGTCACGCAGCACGGTGGCGCTTTGCTCATGATGAGCTGAGCCCGTCATGACCACGCCCATTTAATGGAATGCCCAGCACAGCAGGGGAATTATCCCCGCGTGGGCCGTCAGCGGCAGTCATGAAGAGCTCAGCTCGTCATGAGCACAGCGCCACTGTGCCTCATTTGAGCGCCCAAGGAGTTAAAGGCAAGCAAGGCTTACCAGGAAGGGCTCGGTATAAATAGCACCGCGCCCAAGATGGCCACATGTCTTGAGATCTCAGGAAGGGTGTGACCAAACAGGCCTTTCAAGTGAAGCACAGAAGATCCAGTAGAGCCCAACACACTAGCCTCAAGTGGGGGGGCGGGAGGGGGGCACCCATGCACCAGGAACACAGAAGGGGCCAGTGAGGCCCAAACATCAGTGGAGCCCGTATGTCATGAGCCCAAAGTGGGGCACGTGGTGCTCCCAAGACAAGAGGACCAGAGTAGGACAGGAGGGGTGGCAGGAGGAGTGCACACAATGCAAAGGTCCGGGGGAAAACAGTGTGGATGTTGCAAGATGCTACAAGATCTCGTGCTTAAAGATGTTGACTGCAATAGTTGATTGCGGTGCTGCACTCTGTCAAATACCGCCATCCCAGGGAGAACGGCCCGATTCACAGAACTAACTTAAGACAAAATCCTAAACTTACTACCATTTTGGTATTCAGAGAAGGCGCTTACTCATTTTGGTATTCACAGAAGGCGCTTACTCATTTCGGTATTCACAGAAGTTAGGAGTCCTAACTTTAGGACTCCTAAATGCCATCTGTGAATGCCGAAAGTCTTAAAGTTATGATTTTTCTCAGTTTAGGAGTAGTAAAGTTAGGACTCCTAACTTTAGGACTCCTAAATGCCTTCTGTGAATATCGAAAGTCTTAAAGTTATGATTTTTCTCAGTTTAGGAGTAGTAAAGTTAGGACTCCTAACTTTAGGACTCCTAAATGCCTTCTGTGAATACCGAAAGTCTTAAAGTTAGGATTTTTCTCAGTTTAGGAGTAGTAAAGTTAGGACTCCTAACTTTAGGACTCCTAAACTGTGAAAAATCCTAACTTTAAGACTTTCGGTATTCACAAAAGGCATTTAGGAATCCTAAAGTTAGGACTCCTAACTTCTGTGAATACCAAAATGAGTAAGTGCCTTCTGTGAATACCAAAATGGTAGTGAGTTTAGGATTCAGTCTTAAGTTAGTTCTGTGAATCGGGCCCAGTATGTACAGACACAGGAAATAGTTTTAAAATTGGCTGTGCAGGCTTAATGTACTGTGGCATGCAGCACTGACGGATAATGTTATTTAATACATCTTCACTTTCACTTACGGCAGCAGCTCAGTGATTCCTCGCTGCACCATGACGAGTATCTCTTACTTGTGGTATGCCAAACCCTGGTGATGGGACACATCACCTTAGACTCAGTCCATAAGGAGAACTCTTTCAGTATCATTTATCCCTAATGGGCCTTCGTGTAACAAAGATGTGGCAAGTGAAGAGAAAACAAGGTGAATATAAGTTTTATATCTGGTACACAGAACAACGGTGGCAGGCACTGTACGTCTGGAACAGGAAGTGATGGTTAAATAGAGGTTCCTGATTTGGCTAGAGTGGAATTATACGAACGGATTCCTGATTATACGAGCGATGGCAGACGGACCATTATGCGCCAGCTTGGAAAGTCTCATGAATGTGGGCGGGACATCAGAATGGATATACACGTTTGAAAACTAAAACCAATTAAGTTATTACTGCATTGTTTTGTTTGATGTAATTGGTGTCTGTATCTTAGCAATGTCTCTCTCACTTGCCATGCCAACCTAGCTGCACCTGCATGAAACTGGAGATGGTGTGTACTTAGTATTGCAAAAGGCAGGTAGAGTCTTGTGGGAGACCTGCCGCACGTCATTTGGTTTCTTAGCATTCCTTTGTTTTGTGAGTCCTCTGATATGAACAGCAGAGCCTCTTGTTTGCTCGCCCTGTCCTTATCTTTGCCTTCAGCGTTGTCTTGCAGAACTGCAGTGCCACCAGGCTACCAGCTCGCTGCTGATCTCAGGCACAATGTGTACTCAGATGCGCCCACGCACAGAACTCTCCTACGCAAACACAAATACTGGAGCCAGACAAAACATGCTTACATTTAGGCACAGGCAACCACAGACAGCCGAACACACATACAGGCCGGACCGAAGGAAATGTGCGTTGATAATTAACAGCTTCAGAGGCCTACATATTCATAACATGAAAAAATGTGAATTCCTGCAAACACTTAACTGGAAAACACCAGAGACATGGAAATAGGAACTGATCGACGATACGGATGCTCTTGTGACATCAAGTATTCAATGTCTTCTCTCCTCACGTGACTTCACTTATGAGTGGCCTCTTGCCGATATGGGTGGTTACAGGGATTTCTACCCAAAAATCTCTATTTCGAGACACCTGATGAACAGGCAGCAGTTTCCCTGGGCCAATCGTTCAAATCCAATCTAAGAAATTTGTTCCAAGAGAAGAAGCCTGGGATTGATAAACGTGAAGCAGAAATCAGGAGTATATGAGATATACATTGGGATTTCCCTGGTTATACCACATCTTGAAATGAGTAACACTTCAGGTAATTCTTCTCTGTGCAGTATTATTACACCACCCTTACAGTGGAAGATGTAATGACTGCTGCTGGACTTCATATTGTTTTTAGGCCGAGCCTGCCCAGCGCATGCGCTGCTCTGCGAGCCATGCTGTTTTGAAGTATGTACTTGGAGCCCCGCCCACTCTCCGCCCATATTTTTCATTGGATTGTGTCATTGTCCTTCTTAAATGCTGGCCTCTGATTTGGTATTAGGCTTGTTAGTCCCTCCTTAGTACCGCCTTGTCTTCATTTGTAACCTCCCATGAGGACTGGACCTTTTACTTCGGTTTTTACACAGTACGTCTTCTTTAGTTTGTAAGCACTATTTTCTTTGATGAGTTTCTCTTACTGCAGGAGGGTCTCTTGTGTGCATTTGTGACCACCGGCTTGTTTATTTGCCTCGTAGCAAACGAGGCGCTCTTTAGGGGCCATGGGAGACAGAAGGGGCAACTCAGCGATGCCTTCAAGCATTTTAAATGCAATAGATCATGCATTTGTGAGTGTTTAAGCTATTGGCATTGCAAATGACAATGCCTTTTATTTATGTTTTGAAAACTAAAAGATAAATAAATGGCATTGTCATTTAGAATGCCAATAGCTCAAACTTGCGTAAAAGCGAGACCAATTGCATTGCAGATGCTTGTTAGTTCGTGGCTGCAGAGACCTGTGAGACCCCTTTTGGATACCTCTAGTAAAACATTGTACTAGATGGAGGTTAAGGTAAAGCTCCCCAGACATTGGAAGTGTATTGCTTGCATTGTTGAGCTAGAGGGCGTAGCCTTAGACAATGAAGTGCGAGAGGATGGAGACATAGGTGCATTTGTTATGTGATTGTGACCTGTTATCCTGATAGTTATCTCTTCCTGAGTGCTGCCATGTGAGTCAGCAGATTCTGTTATTAACTAGAGCGACAGAGCCTGTCACATTTGACTCTCCACTGAGTGCTACTATTGAAGGCTGATGAAAGCCAGGTGCACAATCCTCACACTTTATTATGGTCATGTTTTGGGTAATTCAGTTTGAAGTACCATTGTTACCTTCTGCTATGAGAGTCATCGCCTTTCACAATGATTAGATCTGCTCTGCAGAAGGAAAAATAAACTATGAAAAGAAACTACTCCAAACTAGGTCCTTGGCTTTGGGGGGGGGGGGGGAGGCAGTCCCTGCGACCTCAACCCTTGTGATCTTAGAACCAATTCCGCCCATCTTGATTAGTGACTTTGGGGTGCTGCTGAACCTGTGCTGCTCCCGACACAAACTACCATTCAGAAGCACCGGTGTTGGGAGTTGGAGGGCGTGCGGCTTTCAGCCCACACTATTGTGAGTTCTGAGCAGGAACGCTCACCAAAACCAAGGAATTGGAAGCATTGTGAGGGTAAGTTCCAATTCTATTAACCACTTGGCTGCTAAGGCACCTGATGAGCTTCCATTGACTTTCCATTGAAATCAATGGAAAGTCCATGACGAGTTACCCTTGTCATTAGCGCTGAAGTGGTTAAGGACACGGAGGAGAGGATTATGCTTATATCGCTCTTCGCTTTATTATTACAAAAACTCTAAGCAGCTAGAAAGATATTCAAAGAATTAAAAAACATCAACAAAAACTACAACTCCCTACAACCAGGGAGGAATCCAAGAATATAGCCCTTCCTCTGTCTCCATTATCCCACATAGTCCGATGTTTGTCTCTCCTCTTCCTCTTTCTTCGAGCGAGTCACACCAAATCATCCTGTTTTGAACCATCGTTTCCTGGGAAAACAAAGGCAACGTAAGAGTGTTGAAAAAACCCTAATGCGACATGCAACTTACAATGCGTCAAGCATCTTACGAGAACTGTATCAAGAAGAACATTGAACATTTCCCAAAACCACAACGAAAACATGAAGTGAATACTTACTACGATACAGGTGGGTTCGCACCATTGCGCTTTGGGAGGGATAATCCTTGCCTCCGTGACCTTAATAGAATTGGAACTCACCCTCACGATGCTTTGCAAATTCTGATTCTATGTCAGGACCTGAGGCTTCAGATTATGCTAGTTCAAAGCTTACTTACTACTAAATGAGCCACATCCAGGACTGGTTTAAAATAAAACCTTTTGAAAGTAGAGTTCAAAGACCAATCGGCTGCACGCATTAAATCTTCAAGACGCACTCCCATCGCAAACCCCTTAGAGGCCATAGCGCCCCTGGCGGAATGGGCACCAAATTGTTTTGAGTCAATACCCGCTTCTTGCATGACCCAACGCACCCATCTAGCTATTGTGGGAGAGGAAACAGCTTTGTATGGTTTCTTGAGTGTTCTCAAGAGTTGTCGTTCGCCCAGAGGGCGGATTTATTGGGGCAAGTCCTCATACTCCTTTAGGCAATCGACCAGATATAGTTTTGCGGTGTCTCAAAAAGTCGGATATAAAACCGTACAAGTATGAGACTTAGTACGTCAACCTACCGTAAAAACGACCCCGTCAGGGAAAAAAGTTCTTGCCAAGATGTCCAATGCCCGGACGTCTGAAACCTTCCTGCAGGAGATTAAACACAGAAACATAGCCAGTTTAGAAGATAGCTCCTTCAACGAAAGATATTTGTTTGACTGCCAAGACATGAACAGGTTTAATACGAGATTGATGTCCCACAGGACCAAATAACGAGGCTCCGGAGGCAGAGGCAGCCGAATACCACACAGAAGTTTGCAGACAAACGGGTGCACCCCAACTTGGGCAGCGTCTAGCGGGACATGGCCTGCCAAAATAGACGATCTGATCGCATTTATTGAACGATACGCCAGCCCGTCTGACACTATGTCTGCTAAAAAATTGAAGATGGGAACGACACCTGAGACTAAGGGATCTAAATTCCCTCGAAGACACCAATGAACCCATCTCGTCCAGGCGGACCGGTAACGCTTTGTGGTACTATCCGCCGAGGCCTTTGACAAGAGGACTTCAGCCGGTCTCAAAGGACAAGCAGCGACCATCGTTGCCTGAAAGTCGCCACACCACGAGACGGAGAAGCCCCTGTGTGACTAGATGATGCGGAATCCCGTTCAGATTCAGGAGCAGGTGAGGACAGTGGGAGAGTAGGATTGGAAAATCCCAGGAAAGTTCTAGAAGAACTGGAAACCAAACTTGAGACCTCCAGCAAGGTGTTACTAAGATCACCTCCGCTTCTTGCCGGCTGATCTGGGCCTCGCTCTTGTTATCATGGAGAAGGGGGGAAACCCATAAACCTCTCTCTCCACTCTACTCTTGACGGAAGGTGTCTGTGGCCAGAGCCATCGGGTCCGGCCTCCAACTGAAGAACTGAGGAACTTGATTGTCCAGACCAGAAGCAAAGAGGTCCACCGAAAAAGGTCCCCATAGTGAACTTACCCACTGGAATATCTGAGGGTCCAACTTCCAAAGAATGGAATCGCAAATATTTCTCGAGTGCCAGTTCGCAATCTGATTGCTCTGGCCTGGAAGGTACTCCGCCATGACCGAAATATGATGGTCTAGACAGAAACCCCAAAAATCTTTTGCCAAATTCGCTGACTCCCGGGATCGGGGGCCTCTCAACTTATTGACATATCTTGGAGATGTTGTCTATTTCTAAAAGGACGCAGGACTGTTCAACATTGTACCACAAAAGAGCTTGCTAGAAGCTCTAGACAATTGATATGAAGGTTCTGCTCATCCAAGGACCAAACTCCTCCGGTGGAAACATCCCCGCACCGAGCGCCCCAGCCTGACCTGCTGGCGTCAGATACTATGATAAGGTCTGGACAACTACTATGCAATCACTTCCTTGGCTTCTGCAGAGAAGAGAACTGAATGGTTGTACGAGCTCCCTCTCCTCAGATGGTACGCCTTGAGGTGTTGGTGAGCCTGATAAAGTAGGGGTCCCGGAAAGATCTCCTGAATCGATGATGACAGAAGACCCAACACCCGGGCCAGATGTGGTAGGTAGGTGTCAGGACTGGGAATCGTTTGGTGCAACTCGTGACAAATTTTTGCCAATTTCCTAGATAAAAGACTTAAAGTAGCGTGGACGTAGTCCACTACAAACACGATAAAGGTCACACTTTGGGGAGGCTTGAGAACTGACTTGGTCTCGTTGATAACGAATGCTAGATTCTGCAAAAGTGTCACCGTCTGTTGGAGCTGAATGGATAAGGTTTGTGGGCACTGCACCATAAGAAGAAGATCGTACAAATATACAATCATGCGAATGCCCTGAGTTGGGAGAAACTCCACTGCCGGATAAAGAACCTTGGTGAAACACCAAGGGGCTGAGGAAAGACCGAATGGAAGGGCGGTGAACTCATACACCAGATCCCTCCAACAAACCTGTAGGACTCGCCGGTGGGGTGGATGGATGGGAACCACCAGATAGGCATCTTTTGAGTCCAACCGCGCCATCCAATCGGACGTCGCGGAGCAGATGGATCCCCTCCATCTTGAAATGACGGTAAACCAATCACCCATTGAGCTCTTCAAGATTGATAACTGGACGCCGATCCCTGTTGGTCTAGTCCACCACAAAAATATTGCTGAGAAAACCGTGAGGGTGCAGAGTTGATCAGCAAATGGCTCCTTTGCGGAGCAGCTCGGAGACTTCCTCGTCGATCAACTGCACCTCGAGGGAATTGAATGACGGTGGTCTGAAACTGAAACTGAATCACTTGTACACCTTTTTTGCACATGTCCAGCCCTGATAAGTCAGAGATGACTATTATTGAAACCGATCTTCAATGAGCTAAAAATTCGTTCCTGCAGACACGCAGTTACAAGCTGGCTTGGAGGATCCTCTATAATCTTGGCTTGCCGGGGGGTCACATTTTTGGCTATAGCAAAAAAAAGCCTTAGAATCAACTGAATAGGAGGATGAGCCAGCTGGCGGGCCATCAGGGACCCTTTTAATCCAAATACCTAATATGCACTGGCCCTAACAAAGCAGAGACAGCGAGACACAATTGCAGTTCTTTCTTTAAAAAAAAAAACTTTGTATTGTAATTTTTATCATGTAAATTTTGTAATAATTTTAATTAATTATGCAAATAAAACTTCTGTATCTGTATCTGACAGTGGTCGAGTACATGTTGACCATGATCTACTAGCTGACATCCAGAGGGTTCATCGTGACCCATATAGGCGAAGTCCAGGGAAGGAGCGCCCTAGGAAGATCTTGGTTAATTTTCTGACTTATGCCACTAAAGAAAGGATCCTGTCTCTGGCCCTTAAAGCAGGCTCAATAAGGTCAACCTCCTTCTCCAGCCCATTTACTTTTACAATACGCTCAGATGTCTCCCAGATAACTGCAACAAAACAATGGGAGACGGGCAAGAGATTGGCGACCTTTAACTCCTTGGGGGCACACGCCCAGCTCAGATTTCCTGCAACACTCCGCGCAATGTGGAATAACCATATGTACAACGTTCGTCAGATTGAGGATGCGGACAATTTGATTGAAAAGATCAGGGCAGGCAGTAAGGAGAGCAATAAAGGGGGGAATGGAGAGGCGAGTGGAGAGGCGATGCAAGTAGCTGGGAGGCGGTAGGGGTAGGATGGGATGGGAGGTGTAGCTGCTTTGAGAAAACAGCAGGGTTAGTAATTGATACACACTCAACTGCATTTTATGTCACCTCTTAACTGTTAGGTAGCATTCACTACTGACAAAAGCAAGTTCTTTTTGCACCACTTATGCACTATCTATAACCGTACACAGATTGGGGGGAGGGGTTACCCGTCTAAGAGCGTAATGCTCAGGAAGAAGCAGGGAGGTATGTGGGGGTTGGTGGTTATTGGGGGGTAGGGGTGGTGGGAAGAGGGGTGTGGGAGGGTGGGTGAGGGGAGAAAGAAAAAAAGGAGTCCTCACTTCACAGTAGTCTATAGGAACTTTCAATTGAACAGATGGGCGCATCGGGGTTTGGATAAGAAGGAGGGGACAGAGGTTACCTGATGTCTGACAACAAAATACCATTTATCTCCTGGAATGTTAACGGGCTTCGGTGCCCCCGGGGACGCAGATTGATTTTAAAATACCTGGAACAGTCTTCGGCTAAAGTAATTCTCCTCCAGGAAACCCACTTGAGCTCCATTGAGGGTAAAGAGCTGTTTGGGAGACTCAGATGGCTAGGCACATTTTGTTGTTCTGGGCAGATGGTGATAAATAAGGGAGTTGCTATTTTGATTAAAACTGGGACCAGAGGATCCATAAAGTCAACTTCCACTGATCAGTCAGGAAGATCGGTCTTGGCATGCGTTGATCTTAGCGGAAGTGAACTGACGATTGTATCATATTATGGGCCTAACATAGATGACCCTGCCTGTCTATTGAAAGTACAGTCCAACCTGGTCGAAGTCACTTCTCCCTTAGTCATAGGGGGGGATTTTAATGTCCTCCTTGACCCCCGACAGGATCGCTCTAACCACAGCCAGTATATTAAGGCCCCGAGGTCTCGTCGTGCCATGGTTAACATGATCCATGAGCTAGGTTTAATTGATGCCTGGAAGGTTAAGTGTGGGAATGTGCTGGGCTTTACATATTTCAGCAAAAAACATGGCCATGCTTCAAGATTGGATTATATCCTTGTAGACAGGTTATGTTTAGAGACCTTAGTAGAGATAAAAATACTTCCAAACATCCTGTCTGATCATGCCCCTATTATGTTTTCACTCTTGAAGGGGAGGGTCAGGGGAGCAACAACCCCCAGATGGACTCTAAAAAGGGCAGTTTTAAACAATCAGGATATAGTCACTTCGGCGGCTACCTCTACTATTAATTACTTTTCTGATAATATTGGCTCAGCCCCACTCAAATTAGTTTGGGATGCCTATAAGGCTCACATGCGAGGTCAGTTTCATAGTCTGACTTGCTCCAGCAATAGGGAAGAGAAAATGAAGTTTAAAACCTTGGAAGACAAAATCTTATCATTAGCGAACCTAAGATTGAATACCCATGCAGATAATTTATCACAGGTTCTAGCAGATCTAGAACGTCTCCGTTTAGAATATCGAGGTCTGCTGGATCTGAAAGTTAAGGCACAGTGGGCAGCGTATTCTATGGAGAACTACGAGTATGGTGAAAGAGCTGGGGCAATACTAGCCAGTAAGATCAGAGCAGACTGGGTGAGGAACAACATAAATAGACTAATCATTGATGACCAGGGCACTATATCATGCAAACAGGAGGACATGGAAAAATTTCTTCTCTCCTTGTTTTCCGAACTATACGACGAAGAGCCGTCCCCAAGCTCCGTCAATACCCTCCGGTGGCTGGAGAGTGAGGCTCTACCCAGGTTGACTGATGAAGGCCGTGATATCCTCAATAGCCCCTTCACGGAGGAAGAAGTCAGACTCCACATAAAAAAGATAAAAAATAATAAAACGGCCTTGCCTGATGCCCTCCCCGGGGAAGTCTATAAAGTGCTCGAGGATGTCTTGCTGCCAAGGCTATGTGAATTATTCAACTATGTTTATAGCCCAGTGGGTGGGCCCCGCCATCATGGAAGGAGTCCACAATTGTCCTTATATTAAAATCAGGGAAATATCCCCTTAAGGCAGACTCCTTTAGGCCAATCTCCATGCTAAATGCGGATTATAAGATCTTCACTAGAGTTCTGGCAGGGAGATTGGCTAAGTTGGCTTCACTACTTATCAACTCTGATCAGAAGGGTTTTATACCTGGTAGATACATTCATGAGCTGACTTTACAGCTGATTGGCAGTATTGATTTGGCAGTGGCACGGTCGGAGCCCTTGGCAGTAGCTGCATATGATGCTGCGAAGGCCTTTGACCGTGTCAATTGGGGATGTTCTGAGTACTATGGGGTTTGGGACTATTTTTATTCAATCATTGAGAGGCTGCTATGAGGGTGCCTCAGCCGCGATTCTATTGAATGGATCACTGACACCACGCTTCAGCATAAAGAGGGGTACTAGGCAGGGGTGCCCCATCTCGCCCCTCCTGTTCAACCTCTATATTGAGCCTTTGGTGCAGGCGCTGAGGATCGATGACAGGATAACACACTTCAAAGTAAATGATTACAGTTGTAAGTTGGAGTTATACGCTGACGACCTGCTGGTTTATACCAGCAATCCGGCCGAGGCCTTTCCGAGAGTGGAGGAGTTAATGATTGACTTTGGTCGTTATTCGGGCTACCAGATCAACAACTCAAAAACCGGAATAATGAGTTGGGGAATCGACAATTGGGAGAGAGCTCAAAGTAGTCAGTTTAGATACTTGGGCATATTAATAACTTCAGATCTCAATAGTATAGTCCAGATCAATATGAAGAGGGTGGCCAAGGATATCAACTAACTTTTCACGAGATGGCAAAATCTCCCTCTAACAATATATAGCCGCGTCAACTTGGTCAAGATGGTAATTCTGCCCAAATTAACATATTTATTTAACACGATACCCCTGATTTTTCCTGAAAAAATGTTGGGATAAATTCAGGGAAAAATTGGCAGCTTTATCTGGGCAAATAAAAATTCCAGGTTATCATGGAAAAAATTGAAAAGAAAACTGCTGAAGGGGGGACTCGCGCTTCTGGACGTCCTCTGGTATGCCTTTGCCTTCCAGCTAAAAAATATTCGAAGCCTTCTCTCTAATCCAGATGATTCCAACTGGGGGCAGATCTTGGGGATAATGGTCGACCAGGAGGGGGGCGGGCCTGGCTTTCTCTATAAGTTTGGTGCGCCAAGGTTCTACAAGAAGGTGCGCCTCAAGATATTAAAACTTGCTCTCTCAGTTTGGAGTAGAGTAAAGGAAAGATGGGGCATAAATACTACTCTGAGCTTGCTCCAATCTGGGATTCTCCTGGTCTGCCATTATGCTTCAAGGACAGTTTATCTGCTCCCATTAGGAGTGCAGGAATAACATTCTGGTCAGACCTGGTAACATCTGAAGGGGTTCTCCCCTGGGAGGTAACTGGGACATTGAGTTTGCTCTCCAATCTCCTGGCTATAGGAAGAGGGAAGTGGGACATTGGTCCAAAAAAATGCTCGAGGTAGAGGAAGCACAGGCACCCCCGTTACATCTTGTCTGGAGCTCGTCTACCTTAGAGGCCACCACAGTTACCCTCTATGAAACATCCCTTCAATATCTGTATAGATATGTTAGGTCTGCCTCTCTTAAGAAAAAACATTTTTTTGCTTTGAATAGGCTATACTATACACCGAAAAATATAGCGAAGTTTGTTAGACCGCCCCCTCGTTGACCTAGGTGCGGATGGGTAGAGGCTGATGATATCCATTTATTTTACGACTGTCCCAGTCTAGGTCTCTTTTGGGCCAATATGGAGAAGGCAATGGAGAGTATCTACAAGGTTAAACTTAGTTTGAACACAGTTAGAATTTCTTTCGGGGTAAACATGGATCTTATTTGTGGGTTAAGGGAGACACAGGTGGCCTTATTTTTTAACCTTATTCTTATTGCTCGTAGAGAGATCTGTAAGATATGAAAGGATGTGAGCCCCCCTTTGTATGAAAATTGGCTTAGAGCTGCACTAAGAATTGCACAATTGGAATCTGGTATGGCACATAATGTAAATAGCACTGTGTGGGAACCACTGATAGAATGGGGAAAAGAAATGAGGCTGGTCTAAAGCCCCAAAAACGGTCCTATGAATACACCATGCCCTGAAAAAGGGGGCAGGCCGGGCCGGCACCAGGTAAAAGCAACAACTTTAGCCCTGGGCGCCCAGAATAGAATGAGGGCTGTAAGTGTCTATTTGCATTTGCCAACGGTGAAATGAGAACTCAAAAAAAAAAGTAAAAAAAAGAAATTACAGTGGTCGAGGACGAACCTCCTGCCGGGGGTTTTCGTAAAACTCTATGAAAACCTTGAACTGTCTGAAGGACCCAAGCGTCGGAAGTGATGTTCGCACCACACATTTTGTAAGGCCGCTAATCGACCCCCAATGCGAACCTGCAATGTTCGAAGAACACTTACCACTGGTATTTCCTCTGCCAGCATTGGCCTTGAAGCCTCCGCGACCTCTGAAGTGTTGTCCCTGTGTTGGTTAGAAGTTCGTGTAGTTTGCGGTAGAGTTATACTGCCCGCGACAAGAGCTTTGTCCCCTTGGGGGATTTTGCTGGAAACCGCGGCCGGGCGAGCGGCCTTGCCTCAATCGGCCCTGTGGAAAACCTGCTGGGTAATGACCCTTTTAATACTGGACTGGGCCTTATCCAGTGATGTAAATGTTGCCACAAATGTACCTAATTCCTTAACAAAGGGGTCGCAGAAAAGACCACCCTGAGCCACTGCTCCCGCCTCCGAGGATTGCAAAAAACACAGTTGATGGACAGAATGTACAACAATGTCATACATTCACCCCAGTACAAGGATCTGGGCCTAAATCCATCGTTTTTTTGCACTCCACAAAACCCTGGGTTAGACACTGGCTATATGCAAATCAGCTCTGACCCTGTGCCTCATGGGAACAGTCCGGTCCGAACTACCTAGCCATGTCTTTCCCAGACCGGAATCAAGCATCCAAGGACCGGTTTCTGGCTATCAGCCTTCATCAGCCTGGATAGCTTGACTACAGTGGTGTGGAGAGCCTAGGACTCACGTCTGAGCATACCCAGCCCACTCGGGGTGAAAATTGCAAAAAACACAGTTGATGGACAGAATGTAAAACAATGTCATACATTCACCCCAGTACAAGGATCTGGGCCTAAATCCATCGTTGTTGTGCACTCCGCACCACCCTAGGTTAGACACTGGCTATATGCAAATCAGCTCTGACCCTGTGCCTCATGGGAACAGTCCAGACCGAACTACCAAGCCATGTCTTTCCCAGACCGGAATCAAGCATCCAAGGACCGGTTTCTGGCTATCAGCCTTCAACAGCCTGGATAGCTTGACTCCAGTGGTGTGGAGAGCCTGGGACTCACGTCTGAGCATACCCAACCCACTCGGGGTGAAAATTGCAAAAAACACAGTTGATGGACAGAATGTAGAACAATGTCATACATTCACCCCAGTACAAGGATCTGGGCCTAAATCCATTGTTTTTTTGCACTCCACACCACCCTGGGTTAGACACTGGCTATATGCAAATCAGCTCTGACCCTGTGCCTCATGGGAACAGTCCAGTCCGAACTACCAAGCCATGTCTTTCCCAGACCGGAATCAAGCATCCAAGGACCGGTTTCTGGTTATCAGCCTTCATCAGCCTGGATAGCTTGACTCCAGTGGTGTGGAGAGCCTGGGACTCACGTCTGAGCATACCCAGCCCACTCGGGGTGAAAATTGCAAAAAACACAGTTGATGGACAGAATGTAAAACAATGTCATACATTCACCCCAGTACAAGGATGTGGGCCTAAATCCATCGTTTTTGTGCACTCCGCACCACCCTAGGTTAGACACTGGCTATATGCAAATCAGCTCTGACCCTGTGCCTCATGGGAACAGTCCAGACCGAACTACCAAGCCATGTCTTTCCCAGACCGGAATCAAGCATCCAAGGACCGATTTCTGGCTATCAGCCTTCATCAGCCTGGATAGCTTGACTCCAGTGGTGTGGAGAGCCTGGGACTCACGTCTGAGCATACACGGCCCACTCGGGGTGAAAATTGCAAAAAACACAGTTGATGGACAGAATGTAGAACAATGTCATACATTCACCGCAGTACAAGGATCTGGGCCTAAATCCATCATTTTTTTGCACTCCACACCACCCTGGGTTAGACACTGGCTATATGCAAATCAGCTCTGACCCTGTGCCTCATGGGAACAGTCCAGTCCGAACTACATAGCCATGTCTTTCCCAGACCGGAATCAAGCATCCAAGGACCGGTTTCTGGCTATCAGCCTTCATCAGCCTGGATAGCTTGACTCCAGTGGTGCGGAGAGCCTGGGACTCACGTCTGAGCATACCCAGCCCAGTACAAGGATCCGGGCCTAAATCCATCGTTTTTTTGCACTCCACACCACCCTGAGTTAGACACTGGCTATATGCAAAGGAGGATGCCAAATCCCCCAGTTTAGGGTTGAGTTTAATCAACAGTGTGGGATGACGCTCGGTTGATAGGGCACAATTAGCGTTGTCCATGAATATAATAGCTCCTTGGGCCCAGTTGGAAAGAACTTCTGGTGAAATAGGGGACCTGGAGACCTTGGCTTCCTCACAATGAAGAGAGCAGATTTCCCTTAATGGCCACACAAATCTAATGCAAATATGTCTCTAATTAATAATGAAATATTGGTGACAAAAGCACAATAATCTATTTCATTCTTTCAAAAGATATAGGTTTTATTTATATACAAAACTAATTTCTTATACATTACACACAAATCATTATGCCCCTGGTAATAGACAATCCATCACATCATTCTCACACATACATAACATTCACAACATTCTCACCCTAACTACATGTATCTCCACACCATCTGAAACAAGGAAGTTAAATCGTGAATACAGGTCTCAAAATTTAAATATGAGACCCCGCACTTGACCAAGTGCGGGGTCTCATATTTAAATTTTGAGACCTGTATTCATTTATTACCAGGGGCATAATGATTTGTGTGTAATGTATAAGAAATTAGTTTTGTATATAGCAATGTATTGTATGTATTTTATCATGCTTTTTTCTTTCACTTTTTTCTTCATTCTATTTAAAAATGTCTATGTATGAAAAAAACTTCTTGTTAAAAACAAATGGTAATTTTCTATTTGTGAAAAATTAGTAAAGAGATTTCTATACATAGAAAGCAATGATAATTTAGAAAAAATGAAATAAAACCTATATCTTTTGAAAGAATGAAATAGATTATTGTGCTTTTGTCACCAATATTTCATTATTAATTAGAGACATATTTGCATTAGATTTGTGTGCCCATTAAGGGAAATCTGCTCTCTTCATTGTGATATTTCATTCCCCTCCTTTCCCTGGCCTGATTGAGTCCTGAGTCCATCATATTTGCTACTGACCTTGGCTTCCTCAGCCATGTCCAAGATTTTCGTCATTGGTCCAATAGCATCAAGGAACTTTTGTTGACAGGAGCACCAGGACCTATCTATGCCCTTCCTAGGGTCTTTCATGTACTTAGCCAGAAATGTGGCCATCTTAGGATCCAACTCTGGTGTGAAAGCAATTTTGTCGTCCAAGGAGGTTCTGGGACACTCGTGCCCTTAGGCAACCCCGAGCTTCCTTCTTGAGGCGTTTTCGGAGTTGAACAGCGACAAACCTGGGTACCTTGTTGCCGGGAACCCAAGCAGCGGAGCAGAGGTGCATGATGTTGTCAGGTTTAAGCATGTCAGAGTCTTCTTCTGGCACTGTGGAAGTGGAAGGAGAAGAGACCAGGCACCAAGGCCGTGAGGACCCCCCCCTCCTCATCCGTATCCCCTTCGGTGTCATCATTGTCCGTCCGCGGGGAAGGTGGATCTGGGATATCCTGAGGGGTGTCGCCGGAGAGGGGAAAGGGGCGGTCTGAGTACCCTTAGCCAGAAACGCGGTCTTAAGACGCGCAAAAGCATCCACGTCCACCCCTTCAGGCCGTTGTTTCTTGGACGGAGGAGGATCTTCCCCAGTACGTTCAATTGGGGGCACAGGGGGCTCTGCGTGTGCCGTCACCAATTTAGCGCACTCCTGGACTATTCTATCGGGTAGGCGTTGCTCCATAGGGCCAACCACCTAATTAGCCACCCGGTATATGGAGGAATCCACACCTCGTAAAAATCGTCATCCCAGGTAAGTATCCCTGGATCTCCTCCTCAAAGTATTCAGTTTGGGCCTCCATAGTCAAAGATAGGATAAGGGTCAGTGCAAAGAGAAAACAAATGACGGAATATACTGTAGTATTCCTTATTATCCCCAAATAAGACGATGCAGCCTCTGTGCTGTTTAAACTATTTATTTTGTAATACACTCCCTAAAGAGCGCCGAGCCTGTCCTGCTCGTACCAGCTCTTCGCGCCACTAACTCGCTGTGCGCGCGCAGCCTCACATCGCCGCCGGCACGTCACGTAGCTTACGTGACGTGCAACACTAGACCGCGCTACTACATATCTCCCTTTTTTCCCAATGTGTGCACAACGTAACTATAGTCCACTGCTCATCTCATAGTCTCTGAACCTGGCTGGCTTGACCACCACTCTACCCCTGCGGGTCAGTCTTACCGGGGTGTTGGGGTCCTCTCCATCGCTTCTTCCTCTACTTACTAGTGCGGCCGCACCTCCATCTCCTCCATTCGTACCTTCTCCAGCCCTCTGCTCTCGGTCACTCGTTTCAGTCTTTTGTCTTTGTAGGTCTTCTCCGTTCCCATCAATCACTGTCTCTGGCTGTTCCTGCTTAGTTGTTTCGTGGTCCTCCTCGTCTAAGTCTGTTGCTTCTTGGTCCCAACACAAGATCTTGTTGCACCTCGCCATGCGGTCCTGCGACCATACGTTCCCGTCGCTCAGCAATGCCGCTCTGCCCAGAACTTCCTTCACCTGCATGGGCTTACTATATTTGCTCTCTCCTTTCCTCTGCATCGTGGCCAACTTTACTCGTACCCATTCTCCCTTCTCTAATCCAGTGTCCTTCACCTTTCTCCTGTTGTCGTAGTGTTTGGTGTAAACCGCTTGGGCCTTCTCCAGATTTGCTCGCACCACTGCTGGGGACCATTCACTCTTGACCATTTTTTCTTTCCACACTCTGTTGTCCTGGGTGAATGGCTCGCGTCCCCTCAGTATTTGGAATGGACTGTAACCTGTGCTGGTGGGGGTAATCCTGTATGCCCACACCATGTGCCATATTTCCACTTCCCAGTCTTTGTTGTCCGCTATGGCCGCTTGGATTGACCTCATCACTACTCGATTAAAACGCTCTACGAGGCCATTCCCTGCCGGGTGGTAAATGGAGGTGTGTCTGGATATGATGCCGTTCCGATGCATGTAGCTGTTCCATTTCTCCGATCTGAATTGTGGCCCATTATCGCTGAGGATCGCTTTAGGAATTCCTTCCCTCACAAATGTATCTGCCATGAATTTTATAATTGTTTCTGTGTCCATTGTTTCTTCTATCTTGAGTTCTGGCCACTTCGAGTACCTGTCCACCATGACACAAACATACTTCTGTATACCCCGTGTGTCCAGAACCGGACCCAGGATGTCCACAGACAACTCCTCCCATGGGTTTTTTGGTTGGTCAAACTGTCCCATTGCTGGTCGCAGGGGTTTGAGTGCCTTGTCTGCTCCCTGGCATCTGGTGCAGTTCCTCACATGTCTTTCAGCCCTTATGTCCATTCCTGGCCACCAGTAATCCTGCCTTGTCCTCAATCTCAGTTTGCATATTCCAAGGTGCCCTTCGTGGAGCATGTCCAACAACTTGTTGATGAGGTTAGCCGGAGGAATAACTTTCTCCCCCCTGTGCATAAATATTCCTCGATCCTCTATCGATAGTTCTTCCCTGACTTCAAAGTATGGTTTCAGTTCTCCACTGATCAATCTCTTTTCCGGCCATCCTTGGGTGACATGTGTTTTCACTGCCATTAGGATCTGGTCCTCCTCATATGCCTGTCTCCACTCCTGGAGGCTGATGGTGGTCTCTAAATCTTCTGTCAGCGCTACCCATTCTTCTGTTCCCGCATTGTCGCCATCGCTCTGTTCCATGGCTGCCGCCCTGCTCAGGTAGTCTGCCACTCTGTTCTTGCTCCCGGGTATGTGCTCTACGTCGTATCTGAACTCCAGTAACTTCAGCGACATCTTGGAGATCCGGGGCGTTGCTTCGGCATGCCCACTAGACGTCAGTACCTTTAGCAAGGGCTTGTGATCCGTTCTTAGTTGGAACCGTGTGCCCCACAGGAACTGCCTGAATCTGGTTGTGGCCCATACCACCGCCAGCATCTCCTTTTCAATCACGCTGTACTTTTTTTCCGTGTCGCTCAGCGTGCGAGAGGCGAAGCTTATCGTATCCAACTGTCCATGTCCCCGGTCCTGCATGAGGACGGCGCCTAGCCCTTTGTCGCTGGCATCTGTGGTCAGCACTGTCCTCCCTTGGGGGTCATAACCTTGGAGTGGGATGGCTTCTGCTATTTCTTTCTTGACCACCTCAAATTCCCCTTGTGCCTCCTCAGACCATTTGAATTCTGTGTTTTCTCGTGTGAGTTGCCTCATATGGTGTGTCTTAGAGGCGAAGTGCTGCATAAATTTGCTGTAGTATTCTGCCATGCCGATAAACAATCTGACTTCATCCTTGTTGGCAGGTGGGGGTGCCTCGCATATTGCTTTCACATTGTCTGCTTTTGGGGTCACTCCTCCTACTCCTATCTCATGCCCCAGGTACGTCACCGACTCCATTCCTATTCGGCATTTGGACCACTCGGCTGTGAGGCCTTTCGTTTCCAGAATCCGCAGCACCTCTCCTAATTTCACGTCGTGGTCAGTCTTATCTTGGCCCATCACTAGGATGTCATCCTGAAAGTATTGCACTCCGGTTGTTTTCTGAAATAGCTGGTGCATCAAATTCTGGAACACAGCTGCCGCCGAGGCCAGCCCAAACGGCATTCGGCGGAACTGATAGCATCCAAATGGGGTGATGAACGATGTGAGGTGGCGGCTCTCCGGGTGTAGAGCTATTTGGTGGTAGGCAGAGGTCAGATCGATGGTGGAATACCATTTAATCCCCCTGGTGTTGGCCAGCATCTCCTCTATTCGGGGTAGGGGAAACCTCTCCACCACAATGTTCTTGTTCAGTTCGCGTAAGTCGACACATAGCCTGACCTTGCCACTGGGTTTCTTGACGACCACCAAGGGCGCCAGCCACTCGGCGCACGTTATTGGCTCGATGATCCCTTTTCTCTCCAGGTCATGGAGTTCTTCCCTGACTGCTTCACGTACCGCCAAGGGAATGTTCCTGGCCTTGTGGGCTACTGGCACCGCATTCTCCTTTAGAATTATCTTGTGTGCAAATTTTTCTAACTTCCCCACTGTTCCTCCGAAGACTTTGGGGAATTCGCTTTTCCACCTTTCCAGGTCTGGCCAGTTCCCTGGTTCCGTCAGTAGTATCTGCTCTTTTCCTCCCGGATCAAGCTTGATGCCTAGGTCACCTTGGTCCAGCCATCCCAGGACCGAGGGGCCTTTCTCCGACACATAGAGTTTGCAGTTGGCTGACCGGCCGCGGAACTCGAAGCGTAGCGGTCTGAACCCCGCCATAGGTATTCGGTCCCCGTTGTATGATACTGGACGGATGTCTAGCTTTTCCAGTTCCGAGCCCAAGTGCGGTGCAAATTTCTCCTCCCATACTGCTCGCTGGACGATGGTGTATGGTGAGCCAGTATCCGCCACCACACTGATCGTGATGCCGCCTATCGTCATCTCCAGGATGGGCTTCAATGTTCTTTTGCCATCGATGCTGAGCACTTGCCCCTCGACGCCCAGTAGCTGGTCGTATATGCACAGAAACGTAACTACTTCCTGCTCCGCCGTTTCTTCATGGTCATCGTTGTCTTGGCCTACGTATCTCACTTCGCCTTTGGAGGCCTTTTTCCTGCACACCTTCTCGTAATGACCTATTATACCGCAGTATAGGCATTTGGCGCGAAACGCCGGGCATTTTCTGTCGTGGGCCTCGTGCGTCCAGCTTCCGCACCTGTAACATGGCTTCCTGTTGTTTCCCGCCACTTTTCCTGGAGGACCCCCGTAGCTTTGCCATTTGGACTGTCCTTTGTCTGCAGTCTTCTTGTTCAGGTGGTCTTTACGGGGCCCTTCGTCGTCTACTCTGTTTACCATGGTGCTGGACGCAGTTTCTCTCTTCGTCGCTTCTGCGCACCTCTTTGCCAACTCTGCCCTTTTGACGATGACCAAGACTTCTTTTAGGGTGGTGTCTCCGCTGGCCCATAGTTTGTCTTGTACTGACGTGCACGTGGTGTGCATTACCACCTGGTCCTTGATGAATTCTTCCTCCCAATTGTCGTATTTGCAGGTAGCCGCTAGTCGTTTCAGTGCTGCCACGTATTCCTCTACCGTCTCTCCTGGGCGCTGTTTTCTTTGTTGGAAGTTGAATCTATCCACTGACACGCACACCGCCGGCCTGAAATGTTCGTTGAGGTCATCAATGGCATGGGCGTATACGTCGTTGTCCGTGCTTGTCCTCTGTTTTGGTACTAAGCTCTTGTACACTCTCAACCCTTCGGGGCCCAAGTTCAGTAACAAGATGCGTTTCTTCCGCTGGGGTTTGAACACTTCCTCGTTCTCGTCTTCTAATACCCCTATGAAATTGTCAATGTACTCTCGCCAGTCCTCCCACTTCATCAGTGGTTCACCGGGCCTGGGTAGGAATTGCACCGGCGCCGTCGCATACCCCGCCTGCGTACTCATCTTCTCGCTCTTGACCTTGGGTTCTGCGCTTGCTGGGCCCTTGGGGCTCCCCGGCGCGCTGTCTAGTTCTTTCTCTCTTGCGTGGGCCTGGGGACTACCTGCGTCAGCCCCCTCGCTCTTTTGTGCAATATCCAGCTCTATTTCCTTAGGTTGTGGTTGGTGGCTGGATTTGGCGCACTTCTTGTGCCCTCCCGGGTCTGTCCCTTTCTGTGGTGGCTGCCTTGTTCCTGTGGACGCTCTTGGGCCCTGCCGCGCTCTTTAGGGTACCTGTGTGGTGATGTGGTAGCTGCTGGTCTCTCCTGTCCACCGGTGTATAGTTGTGTTCTTCGGTGGTCTTTTCCTCTCTGTGGGGTTTGGGGGATTGATCATCCCACCCTCGTCGCCATTGTAGTATTCCTTATTATCCCCAAATAAGACGATGCAGCCTCTGTGCTGTTTAAACTATTTATTTTGTAATACACTCCCTAAAGAGCGCCGAGCCTGTCCTGCTCGTACCAGCTCTTCGCGCCACTAACTCGCTGTGCGCGCGCAGCCTCACATCGCCGCCGGCACGTCACGTAGCTTACGTGACGTGCAACACTAGACCGCGCTACTACATATACCTTATTTAAACGTGCTGAGCACTGCAAATAGCAACATTGAGAAACAAACCAAGTGTAGGGCATAGTGCCCACACCATCAGTGCTTGCTCCGCCCTGCGCATATTACACTTACATACCAAGGAAACTCATGAGACATATTTGTGGGAAACCAGTGATGCAGGTTTATTTCGTACAACACAGGTACTGATAGGTGGGTCATCTTACAGGCGATCCAATGCAGCAGCCTCTCGCTGACCCGCATGCCCAAGGAGCCATCTTGCAGGGCGAGGCGATGCTCTGACGGTGCAGTACATTATCACTTTATTTCGTTAGACTCCCGCCCCCCCTGTCAGGGCGGGAGATGAGGCACACCCCCGGTCGGTTCAGGCCCCCCGACCGCCCGAAGGACTAACGGGGCGCCGACGCTGTTTCCTGGAACCCCCTCGGCTCCAGGTTCTTGGCTCGGGCACCCTACTGTGCCAGGCAGAGGTATTTAGACTGTATCCTTCTGCCGCAGAGGTACCCCTACTGTCCATCTGCTTCCAGATCGCCCTGTACTCCGCCACAGCTCTGGAGGAGGCCCCCGTCGATGACAGAGCCCCCCACCCACCTAGCTACTTTCTGACGCTGTTTCGTGCACCTCTATCATAGTCCCCTTCCTCTAATTATACTGTATTTTCCCTTGTAACCGTTATTTGCCTTTGCTGCTTGCACAAGTGTCACCATTACGTTTGTTCTAGGCCTGAGTGTCTAGCACATGTTGCAGTATTTTACCTCCAATTGTACTTTGTCTCTCTTGCAACCTGCACACTTATCACTTATCCCTTCTGCAATGCACTGTATGATTATTACCTGTCATTTCTTGTACTTATTGTGAAGAGCTCATGCCTTCGGGTAATGTCCGTGCTTAGTATGAATTACACCAAACTTAACTTTATGCTGCCTTAAAAAACATGAAGACACCTTTGTACGCAGGGTGCTGTTCTGGTTTGAGCCTCAAAGTGCTTTATTACATAATGGATACCCGGTTATCGCGTGGTAGCGCCCCATCTGAACCTGCATGCACTTGATTATGCTACAAGGGCAGGTCTCACTCTCACAGGACTAGTTACCAACAACATTGATCTTGCCACCTTGGGACCTGAATAACCAATAATTCACTGACTCAGGGCACCCGCTTAATAGTGTACCTGGCCCAGGGCCCTCCATCTCTTGTGAACCCTGCAGTTTGAATTAAGCTGTTTGGCATTACCTGTCAATATCTACAAGAGGAGCCGCACATCCTCGCTTGGTCCCTGCTTCTCTGTTGCATTATGCATGTTATTTGCAAGATTTTATTGGATGCTAATGGAAGACCGGTGATATTGGTCCCAGGAACCAAAAGAGATGGGTATGGCAGGCATAACGTTAATGCCTGCAGTGAAAAGCCATCGTGTATCATGCAGATGACTGATTAGTATTTGTTGTAGCTTGTTACTTGCAGCTCATAAAACTAGAATCCTTCTAACGTACCACCGTGGACTATGAAGGATATGGGACTCATACCTTGTGACCCTCCCCGTCACATGAAACGCTATGTATACTGCTGTGATTACCCACTTACACAATGTATTGTACATGTATAATGTGCATGTTACTCAAAAGCGCTCTACCATCCTGCAATGGGAAGAGTAGTGCTATAAGGAATGAATCGTGCTTCATCAAACATTATTTGGGTAAGTACAAGGACAGCGAAAGACATCTGGCAATCTTACAGTGCCTGCACTTATATGTAGGGTGAACAAAGTCAAGGCATGTCTCTCCTAAGTCCCTGCCATTTGCTACAGTATTATCCTTGTACCTGTGTTTAGTACTCTTTTGTAACATGTAACCGTAATGCGGGCGCGGCATAATCTTACAGTGCCTGCACTTATCTGTAGGGTGAACATCATGGACGTTTCAAATGTTCAATGAGTAGTCCGCGTGTTCACTGGATGTCTTTGCGAAGTCAACATGTATGTCACGCGCACAGAGATTTTCTACAAGTGCTTCATGTGGCATGTCGCCTGCCCGTGACACGGGAGCATTGAGCCTCTATGGGGCCCATTGTTAGTAAACAGATCTACATGCGCCCAGAGGTTACCGAATTGAATAAACGCGCTCACTGCACAGCGCGCCTTGTCCGCGTTGAAAACTGAGTAGGAGCATGTAGATGCGCGACATGTCCCAAGAACAACGCCGACCCGGGAACGGCTAAATTAAATGTACCCGCATCTACCGGACATCGCCAAATCCAATGTCGGCGAATTACCTTGGGAGGATGGAGAAAACACTTTCGACTTTTCTGGCATCAGGTAGCAGACACCGGATCCGGTATCTGACGTAACATCCCCTCCCGGTCTTCGGCTTGATGCACACTATCATCAAGTTTAAATACCAGACCCATACTCGACAGCTGGACAACATTAATTGAGATGGGAATCTCTTTTATTTGACTTTCTGAACTACTTCAACCTATGGTCTACTCACTGCTACGGAGGCTAACCACCGCACTTGGGACCTCACAAGCAGCAGGCTATCTTCCTTTAATCATTTTTTTTTTTTTTTTGCTCTACCTGAAATTTCGGAATTTGACTGAATTCGTCGAATACTGACACGTAATCAGATTGTGCAGACACTCTGACCTAGACAGACAGGTCTTTAGGTCATCTTTTAAGCCCTGATGAGTCGCAGTATTTTGTTCTTACGCGACAAAACACGTGTCGGCTGGCTTCTGGAACCAATAAATCTACATCTGATGCTACAATATACAATTCAGGATTGCATTTGTCTTAATTGAGCTCTATACTTTGATTTCTGTTGCATTTTGTCTATCATAAGGCTAGACTGTACTCTGTGTGTGCGAGGGCATTGCAGTTATTTATAACCCAGAAATAATGTCCACGCTGTGCTGCTGCTTATTTTTTGTCTTGCTATTGAAGCCGACCGTGTCATGTATGACTAAACTAGTAAGCGCAAACAATTGCATCAGAATTCACATTCTTACGCGCCTCAGGACTCAAACTGCCTTCTAGTGCTCGGGAGCAGTTTATGTTTAGGCTCTAGGAACGGAACAGGGGGGCTTTGCAAGGATTGGTGGCGTATCCTTTATGAAACCTTTCGCACTTGCCTATAAACTACAAGTAAACCCTGAGAAAAAGCAGCGTTTATGTGCGTTCAATATTTCGTCACATTTCGTCACTTTAACTGCATCCCACTCAAGTCTTTCTCAACTTGTTTCACAAAAGCGCACTGCAGCCATGAAAGGCAACAATGATATATTACGAAGGGCAGTTTTAATGTTCAGCACTCTGTACTCTGGAGTAATGAAGCTCCTTATGCTCAGAGCAAAGAAATTCCTGGCACGTTTAATACAAGAAATGTTGAATTCTAAGGCCAACACGTCAGCTAGCCGTCTCTCAGGCTTACACATGAATGGGGTGACTAGCAGCGGTCTTGCCTACACAGCAGGGCCAAACAATGCTAGCTCTGGGGGACCTAGCCACAAGAAAATTATTGAAATTGCCTGAGCGCTGTTATGGTCCCTCTCGTGCGATTTGGATTTGTTTACGTCAAATGAGCTTTGCGCAAATGTAGGCTCCACGGTTGTGACTGCTTCTGCGATTTGGATTCGTTACGTCAAATGAGCATTAAGCAATTGTAGGCTCCACGGTTGTGACTGCTTCTATTTATCAACACCTGACTGCTTCTACTTATCAACACCTCATGCTACTATACACCAGATAGGGGCTTTAGGCTTTCAAAGAATTTAGTGAAAGTGGATTTTACGATAATATGCACCTCTGTACAATGGACACAGTATTGCACCTCGTACTGCCATGTTGCTTGCTAAAGAGCATCAATAATTTAAAGGTAGCATCTTACATTGATTTGTGCAGTCCGCATGAAAAGTAAGGAGGAAAACTTTCTAAACTGGATGTCAATCAGACAGCCTCTTTAATGAGCTATATATTATATTATAAAGAATTTTATCAGCAGGTAAAAGAATATGTTGTTATTCTATGGCCTTGGTCTTGCAATTTATTATGCCTAACTAATCTCTTAGCGCCTTTTTCTAAATGAAAAAGTTTTTTTTGTTTTTTTTTCCAAAATGAAAAACTTTGAATTGTAAGAATCTCACACATGCTCTGTGACTTCACGACTCATCAAACCCCTTATTTCTTCTCCGCAATGAAACCTTTCTCATTTACATGCAGGGTAGAGGGGATTCATTGACGTTCCCTGATTTGTACGTAAATGCAATATGACAAATACAGGTCGAAAAGCAAAATCATATAGCATACAAGGATGGATGCATTGATGCGAGAATGTTCCTGTTCTAAGAGCTTGAAGTGTATGATCACATGACCTTAACGCAGCACTTCCTGCCACAGTGTTGCGGTTTAAGACTATGGCACAACTTTGGTGCTCATAGTACTGATGTCAGAAAGTTGAAAAGCTGTGTTGACCCTATAGAGATGTAAAGATTTAGTTTGTAGGCACCACACAGTTTCTAAGCGGTCACAACTATAACGAGAATTTGCCTAGGAAACGGAAAGAGAATAAGGTTATTTGTGCCGCAAATACATGCCAAAAGGTGCGTCCTTTGAAACAAAACACCACGTAAAGGTAATAGCCAAACATGCTTTTTGCAAGAAATTCCTTATTTATTTTACTAAAATCTTCCAGACTATTGTTGCCTACTCGCCCCTGCAGCGCCACTAATTGATCCTGCAGATATGTCCATATAATAGTTGACAGTGGATGCTCTTTTCCCTGCCCTACGGTGTCCCCCACGTCGCACTGTTGCAGAATGCCAAGCATGTGGAACATCTCCTGCTATATGACTTTCTGCACTTTATTACGTGGGTGGGCTTGAGCTGGAGTGGAGTTTGACACGTCCTACAAATCCGAGCATGAACTCGAGCCGAATTGAATGAGCCCGCAACGCCCCCATCTCCTGCTCGCTGTATGAAAGAAACACTAACTGCTCCCAGCGTGACACACATGTGGCTCATTCCTGCTATATCACATTCTAGCACCGTACCCTATATTTCGTACCTTGTTATGGACTGGTGTTTACTGGTCTTTCAATTGTCGGCACTATGACCCTGCCCTGCAGACTCACAGTAATGAGATCTGTTTGTTGTAGATGAGGTAAAATTGAAAAGGCATAATGGGAATGTACATTGGAACATGTTTGGAAGGACAGTCAGCAGAGAGTTCAACATATCAATTCTTGAATAACAAAAGTTTTCCAGAGTTCGATTATATGTGGGTAGAATTTGCCCTTCACTAGCAAAATGCGTATATGGACAATTCAGATCCAGCAAGCTACCTTAAGATCATTTACCATTAAGTGGGATAAAACAGGCTGTTCCCCCTCTCACTGCCCACTGCTTAAAGAGACAGAAGAACATTTCATCCTTTTCTGTCCTGTTTATCAATTGGCCCGCAATAAATGAATTATCGCTGTTTTAGGCCGGAGGTCGTGCGCATGATTGGAAGGCCCTAAGATTCTTGAAAAGACCCTGCCGCGTCGGGACTAGAACCCTGGTCCCGGGCCTGATCTCTGCTTCAGAGTCTGCCGCTCTAACCAGTGAGCCACACTTCTCCAACCATGTACTGCTCCCCATAAGACAATGATACTGCGAGTGAGTTTAACATTAGTTAAGTATCCAATTGTATCCCATTAATTGTGTTTTTATTAATTTAACTGTGGACTGTATTCCGATTAAAACGAGATGTATTGCACGACAAAGCAAGTAATATAGACTGAACATGACTGGCCTATAGGGGGCAGATTTCAACTCTGAAGTCAACCTGCCTCCAGTCTCTTCAGCTGCCTGCTCGCACTCTGCCAAAGTCCTGCGCGCTCAGTCAATACTCGCCCTGTATTAGTATTTGGCGCTTCCGTGTTCCTGAAACTATTGCTTGGTTCTCAGAATGCAAGCGCAGAGTCCCGAGCCGCTCAATGCCTGCCACAATCACAGGCACAAGGACCAGAGCTCTACACGCCCGCTGTGCTCTCAAGTACATCAGTCACCTCTGCAATGTTTCTGACATTCTATAAAGAATTACAGGAACAGGCACACATATTATACGGTCTACGAGCATTAGTGGATGTCATTTCACAAAACTCGAGGCTTGAAAGTCCGGAATGTGAGCACGCAAGCTTATGTCTGTGTTTTTCTTCTATTTCTGATTCGTGGGATTGCAAATAATCCAAGCTCTGCTTCTGGGAATCGGCAGCTGCTGTGGATTCCACGATATACGCGCATATATCTATACAAACATTAATGTGAGTGGTCCCAGTGCTGCAGAGTCACTCCTTGACTTATTTCAAATCTCTAAAATAGTCCATCGTGCATTACGCGGCCTGGCTGGTCACCCCCATCCGCCAAATCGCTGCCGAATGCCGCCATGCGGCCGGACTGGTGAGGCTGCTAGTACACTCGAGGTGAGGCTGCTAGTGCAATCGGGGTATGTAGCGCCGAATGCCGCAGTGGTGAGGATGCTAGTACAATCGGGGTATGTAGCGCGTGAGGGCCCCTGCTCCTCGTGGCCGAAGTCCCTGGTTCAGCCCCTGCGTCTTCCGAAGATCCCTACCCGCGCCTAGTCGCAGATGACCGGTCGACCGGCTGGCTCAAGATGCTTTCAAAACCCGAATACAGAGGTAGCAACCGGTAGCTCCGATCGAACAGAGTGTTTCAGAGCATTTGCCCCGGCTCACAGGATGTTCAGCGAGTCTGGGGTGGTACTGCGCTGTGCTAGCCACACCTAAGGATTTAACCTTAAAGTGCCCGAATACGTCGGACATTACTGGCTTGGGGCCTCATCTCCCGCGGCCTGAACGATACCCGTACAATATAGGCCCGTAATTACTGGACAACCGGGAATCGAACCTCGGAACCCCTGGCTTCCTACTCTAAAACTCTACCGACGTAGCTACATGGGCTTCGGTACCTGGCCCGCTATCCGCTGGCTAAAGACGCTTTCAAGACCAAATGCGGAGAAAGCAGCCGGCAGGTCCGATCGTCCGACATCCTAAGTTGCCATCTTTTAAACTAAATGGCCTCAGCCCCTGGCTTCCTACTCTAAAACTCTACCGACGTAGCTACATGGGCTTCGGTGCACGGCCAGCTATCCGCTGGCTAAAGACGCTCTCAAGACCGAATGCGGACACTACGGCGGCCCCAAAGCTGGCCGCTCAACTGCTCGCCCGAGTCCCCTGAACCGCAGTGCCGCCATTAACTCAAACCAACACGAGATTCTCGTGGGTGGCCATCTCCACCCCCCCCGTGGCATCCACCACAGGGCCCGTACGACCTGGATCAATATCAGGGACAGGGCCGGGGGGAGGCAAGAGAGAGGTACACCTACCTATGTGTCGAAGATACGCCGCGACGACCCGCTACGAACGCATACAGCTCAGAGCAGCCTAGGACTAGGCGCGGGAAAGAAAGGCC
The DNA here is from genome assembly GCF_964261635.1 of Lissotriton helveticus. Taxonomy (NCBI): domain Eukaryota; kingdom Metazoa; phylum Chordata; class Amphibia; order Caudata; family Salamandridae; genus Lissotriton; species Lissotriton helveticus. The sequence continues at coordinate 532,006,468 of NC_136057.1, read as the reverse complement.
GAGCCTAGTTGCTGGGCCTGGACATATACCCCCGGAAGCGCCTCCCCCGTTCCCAGGAGAGCCCTCCCCATTGGCTGTTGGCCGGGGGGGGTGGCTCAGGGGGGGCACGCTGCAGGCTTCGCTCGCCCGACGTGTGGGACTAGGGCGCTGTCCCGCCCATGCTCCCCTTCGTGTCGCGCTGCCAGCGGCAGGTTGAAAGACTGCGCAGCTTGAGTAGCCCGAAGGGCCACAACAGGTCTGCACAAACCCAAACGCACTACTGCCCTCAGGAAAACCTGACCAGGCTACTCCCTCCCAGCGCGTTATGAATTTCAAATGCATGCTAAACTCTGCACGCTTCACACGCCGAACGTGGGTAACCCGCTACACGGGCCCCTTTACTGTGTGCAAGTACTTCGTGTGTTCGCACGTCAATCGAGGCAAAACCCACTACACAGTCCCCCACCGGGGAGTAAGTAGTAGGAAAAAATGCAGGGAATACAACCTGTAAAAATGGGTGTCCAGGTGAGGCAGTTGGGAACAAGGCTCAGGCACTCCTTTCTGCAATGCGAGAGCAACGAGATGAGCGAGTCCCTCTAGCGGGCTGTGAAAGCACTGCACCAGCAGGGGGGCCGGCCATGTAAGGAGCGGAAAATGTTCCCGCGGCCGGCTGGGGAATCTGAAACCAACTCAGAGTACCTGCAACAAAGTAACGCGCATATACAATGCTAAATCAACATCAGTCTAAAAAATAACCATCAATAATCCCAACTACCACAGAAATAAAGGGAGAAGGGAAAAAACGACTTCACTGGCAATCGTGCGAACCCACCCGTATCGTAGTATGTAATCACTTCATGTGTTTGTTGTGGTTTGGGAAATGTTCAATGTTCTTCTTGATACAGTTCTCGTAAGACGCTTGCCACATTGTAAATTGCATGTCGCATTGGGTGTTTTCAGCACTCTTAAGTTGTCTTTGTTTTTCCAGGAAACAATGGTTCAAAACAGGACCAGTGATGATTTGGTGTGACTCGCTCGAAGAAAGAGGAAGCGCAGAGACAAACATGGGACTGTGTACCTGGGATAATGGAGACAGAGGAAGGACTATATTCTTGGATTCCTCCCTAGTTGTAGTTTTTGTTGATGTTTTATAATTCTTTGAATATCTTTCTGGCTGCTTGGAGTTTTTGTAATAATAAAGCGAAGCGAGATATAAGCATAACCTGAAGCCTCCAGTCCTGACATAGAATCTGCAGGTGCCATATTATAGGGAGCTCGCACCTGTCTCTGATGTGTTCCGGATTCTTTCTGTGTGTTTAGAACCCAGTACCGCCGGTCATTGACTGATGTAGCTGATTAATAATTCCTATATTTAGTATAACGTTCTTGTGTGTGATTAAAGTACTTCTCTTTTTACAAAGAAAAATACTGAGCTGGACACTACATATTCCATCTGTTTTTTTGCAGCTGAGTTCTGAGTCTCTTTACCCAAAAGCCACCTCCCTGGGCAGCCTTTAACTTTTCATCCTTGCTACCCTGAGAGTTGCACCCGGCACCCAGTTTGCCGTGCCATAGTAGGTGAGCTCCCTGAACATCAGTGGAACAGGAACCCAATCTAGGGTTGTGGCCCAAACAACTCCTGTTTCCCCCTCGAATGGGTGATGACAAAGCAAACGCAGGAAGAAGATGGCTGCTTGTCGGTCCTCTTTTGGAAGGCAGAATGTCCTCTGCAGAAATATCATCTGACCTAAATATTGTGCGCAAACTATACTTTGCAAAAGTATTCATCTATTGGGACACTAAATGGGCATTTATTTGCAAACGATATTTAGGACACAGTATTTTTGTGACACGATATTCTGACTAATCTGGTACAACTGTCTGTCTCCTGTTTGGTTAAGGAATAACTTCAACAGAGTCATCAACAGAGTAATCAACTTATGTTGAACATGCATACCTTGCATAGAACATGAAAAAGCAGGTTAGATGGTTAGAGCAGCCACTAGGGACGCCATATCCACTGGCCAACAATTGCATCTGTCTCATGCATTACTTTACACCCAGTAGATGTATGTATACACAATTAGGTGTTTTGATCTGCAGACGTCAAATGGAGGAAATTACCCAAATGTATCACCTTGGTGTCCCACTATGAAGCACAAAAGTAGGATGGAACGTGACCTATATGGTGATTAGTGTTCCGTTTAGATGGTCATGTATTGCTGATTAATCATGCTAAAGTGGATGCTAGTTGTGGTCCCCTCCTCAGCCCACATCCACATTTACTCGTGTGTAGATTATTCTCATGTGTACAATATTCCTAAAATGTGGCAGAATATTCTGAAATCGGTAGACAGGCTACTACTCGGGATATGTTTCTGACCCAGGCTTTGTGGGTTGCCATTTGATGTACGCATGTGTGCTCAGTGTACCAGTGCACATGTGCTCATGGCTTTGTGAAATGGGCCTTTCATCACATATGTCCTTTTGAAGGAACAAACTACGATGTAGGATGAGGGGGAAACAATTTGCTTAAAAATGGGACCCCCTGTCAACAACTAGCCTTGCCTTGCAGGCGGTGTAACTGTATTGCAAGGCTTACATACATCATGGTGTAAGAGCAACCCACATACAGACACCCATTATCACAAATGCCAACATACACACAGGCATCCATGAACACAAATCAATGGGCCTGGAGGTATCAATGCACACATGCCAAAAGTTGTACATAGCACACGATGCCAATGGTCATATGTATCAGTGCAGCCGAAATAGCCAGATCATGATATAAGGTTATTCTGTTCCTGTTTAATATGTTTGCATATTTATTAATGCGTCTATATAACTGTTGGTGTTTTTAGTTCAATATTTTTTTTAAAATATTTGTCAACTGTTCGAAAAAAATATAGCAAGACGTGCATATTTGCAATAAAAATTCAAATTTCGATCGATTTAAGTAAAAAGGACAGAAAGAACAGCATTATTTACCATTTTTATCGTTGACGTTCGATGTGCACAGATTTGTTTTGCACCCAGAAAGGTTTTTCTTGCTATGGATTGTACAAAACAAGCAAGGACTAAAGTAAAGAATGATGTGCAGCAGGGCGCACAAGACTGTGTGCACCTGGGGAGCAAAGGCTGATGTGCATCTAGACAGCCCAGAGTGACGTGCACCAGGGTAGCACTCCTGGCAAAATCCAAGGGAGCGCTGACGTTCAACCTCTGGGATACAGTGAGTGATTTGTTTGATGGGAGTGATGAATTGTGTGCCTCTTAGGATTACAGAATACTATGCATCAGGGAAGTTTTAGGGTTGTACAGGAGGTGAGCACAGGGTATTATATATCAGAAGAGAACATCGTGAAGTACAGTCTAAGAGTATAGAGCTGTGTACATTATGGGATCAGAGGTTGAGCAGTGGCAATAGATATACATGCAAAGGAGACATGGTGGTGTAGAACAGAGGACCCATTTTTATGTTCAGTAGATGAGCACAAGGTGATGCCCTGTAATAAATGCAGAACTAGAAGTCTAAGAACAAAGGCAACAATACTGATACCAGATATGGTGTAGATGCCTTACATTAAATAAAGAAATACATTTAAACCCTCCTTTCTAATGCATTTGAGTTATTTGTTTAGAGGGGTAGAATTTTATTTGTGGGTATATGCCAGAATTATTGCTACCTGCTTCGTGCAGGTACCATGCACACAGGTGAAAGATAGGGGCACATATTCAGATATGCAAAATGCACTATTCAGACACTTTGGGGCTTATTTACAAGGCCCCTTGCACCGCCGGTACGTCACTTTTTGTGACACATCGGCAGTGGATTTTGCTGCGCCATATTGGCAAGTACACAAAAAGCCACCCTGCGTGGCTTTTTCTTGTCCTTGTAAATACAGCTCCTTTACATGCATCACGTTGCATAAAAGGGGCCTTCCATGGATGTTGTTGTGGGTGTACCCACGCAAAACACATGAAACCTGACACATTTCCAGGTTTATGAGAAATTGTAAACCTGGAAAAGCGTCTGAATGCTACGCCTCCCCAAGGGAGGCATAGGGAGGCGCAACAAGGAGAAATGTATTCATTTCTCCTCGTATTGTTTCCTCTTTCTATGCATGCTGCATTCTGCAGCACACATAGAACGAGGAAATAACCGCTTATGATTGTTTATGTGCAGGAAGGTGTCCCTTCCTGCACATAAACAATCATTTAAAAAAATAATGTTTTACAAGTTCTATGTGTGCTGATGCAGCACACATAGAAGTTGAAAAATGCCATTTCAGATTGTTTACATGCAGGAAAGTGTCCCTTCATGCACGTAAACAATCCTCCCCATGACACAGGCAACCTTGCACCATGGTGCAATGGTGCCTACTTCAGTGCATGGAAGCTAATTGTGCGCTAGAACAGGGAAAAGCAAAGGGATCTGTCATATCCTTGTAGATAGGATGCATCCCTATGCTTTGAAAGTGCCACAGCGTGGTGCCGGTTTCCAGCACTTTCTTGTAAATGAGGCCCTTTAGACTTAGACTTTGATAAAGTTTATTTCGGCAATGAAACATAGCCATAAAAGCACATCACAAAGTTAAAATGCTTTCTTAAAAACACATCTCATGATCACCTTAATAAAACAAATCTCATAATACCAGATTAAACAAATGTAACCAGTAAAAACATGATGAAAGCCTCCCACAAACTGGTTAAAAGGAAAACCTGCCAAAGGTCCCTGTGCCCCACAGGCATCAAGGAATCAAGCTATTAAAACATCTGTTTTCTCTTGACAATAGCACCCTTTAAGAAGGAACAAATAGGGCCAGATAGTGTAGGGGAATTTAGCCCTTGCAGATAAAGCAAAGCCTCAGCACATCTTCTGATACCACAGGCTCGAATTAAGGGTATTAAAAACCTCTGAGATAATATTTACAAAAGAAAATAAGAGGAAGCAAGCTCTGGGGTGAGGACTTGTCACAGGGACAACTTAACATCTTATTGGGCTCAAACTGACCCAAAGGCAAACACAAATGTCACCTTATAATTCCAAGTCTAAATCTGGTTAAGAGAACTCATTCCCAAGTGGAATCCACCCTGGGACTTTGCAGACACATATACACAATGTCCTTCATAGCTGCCAAAGGACCTGATTTATATGTTGGTGGACAGAGTAATTACTGCCACCATGGTGTAGTTCTTTACTCCCGCCAAGGGTACTTCGCCCTCCGTATTTAGAGATCTGTTGCCCCTGCAGATATCTCTCACACTTCCAGGAACCACTGTCACAGTGGTTCCTGGAAATGCATTGTAACTTTGATGGCGGGCTCTGTCAACATGAAGGAGCTGTATGCAAAACTTACATTTTGTTTTTGCTTTAAAAAAATAAACCCAAAGTGGGCTTTAAAAAAAAAAATAATAATAATAATGACCCCCCCCTTACCATGGGAGCATTCTCCCTTGGCTTGGTAGTCATTGAAAAGTTTTCACTACCTTTTATTGCAAAGTTTATCATTGCGGTGAGGAGCAGTGAAACCGGGCCATGTGGTCGCCCACTCTAAATATGGTGTATGGACACATGGCCAAACCTTCAACGGTCCTTACAGTGTTGGGGCATTGGAGTTGTGTATAAGCAGCAGAGACAGAGCAGTCACCTCCGTCTACACACTGAAGGTCCGTCCGACTCTAAATGAGGCAGGTGAACCTTCAGGTTGGTGTAAAGGGTACTCCATTGCCGTTGCAATGGAGTACCTTTTCGACCCACTTATAAATCAGACCCAAAGTCTCCCGTTGCAGAGTGTGACATATTCCATCACTCCTAGATTTCAGACCAGCATCATTTGTGTTGCAACAGCAAATTACAAACAACTATAATGTAAAATTAAGTGGCTAAATGACAGAGCTGACAGAAGGTATTGCACTTGACCTGGGCAACATGAGGGTATGTATATACATGGCTGGATGAAGTGGATATTAATAGTATACTTTGCCAAAGTCAAAAGATCTGGTGTTGATGTGCAGACACATAAACAGAGGAATGCACCAACACACAAATAATATTTATGCAATCTGCCTCTCTTGTCCCTGCTCTATTTTTAATTCCTAAGCTTGCCATGCCACATGGCACCAGCACCGTAAGCCTATTTAGAGAATTAGTGTGCATTTATGGGACTTCCACTGAATAAAGGCAACTATCACATCAGATTTCGTTCTATTGAGGTAGAATATATGGTGGTAAAATATTTGTGGGGAGGATGAACACAGATAGATTGCATTTAGTGTAATAGCGTCAAAATCACGATCTTGGATCAGAACTGTGGGTTACTTCTGCTCTGAAATCAGCCAAATTAGAAACAAATAAATCATTAACAGTTTCATTGAAATAATCACCCTAGCGTGCCAACCGGAAGTCAATTTGTAGAGTGAGAAAACTCTACAAGCAAAAATTATAAATAGTTAGGAGATGCTAGAAGGTGCAACTTTAGATAAAATTACATACATTGGCTGACACTTTAGACCCTTCATTTATGGCTCTGATAATTCAAATGGATCATCTGAGTTTAATAACATGTCAGAATCCACATCACAGTAGTCACTGTATGTTAATCTAACTTCACTTCTAGGAAATGGGGCAGAGGCATCAGAATATGATATGAGGGTTACTCAGCAAGTAATAGAGGATACTTTTTAAGGCTTATCAGTCTCATGACCCATGGCCAAAATATTCTCCAATCTACTCCTTTTGCTTAGAATTAGGACCAATGCCGATTCTTGGAGGCAGGAGTTGGTGCTTCACCCATTGTTCCAGAATGGCTATTCAGCAGTGCTCTGCATCTAATGTTTGGGCACCATTCTGGACATTGATTGAGTTCATCCATCCTATAACACCATCAACAACATCATTGTCCTAGTAATCATAGTACATCTTTTTGTCCACATCACAAGGACACCAATATTGCCAATTTTACTGACTACAGGGTTGCCCTTGTCAGTGTAGACAGTGGTTTCTATGAGGCTGGCTTTAAGCTTTGGTCGATTCTACAGGTCTTGTAGGAAATTGGATTGTTGGTTGACTGGGGTGTGAGCCCTGGTCAAGCAACAGCCACCGTCCCTTGCAGGGGGAACCACAAAAAGTCACTAAATTAACCTGTGCTTAACCCAGGGTAGCTTGAACAGAAAGCAGTCAGGCTTAGCAGAGAGGCAAAGTTTAAAGTATTTATGCAGCACACAAACAGTGGTAATGTAAAAACACAACACAAGAAAAATCCCACACCAATTTAGAAAAACAGAGTACATTTTAATAAATTGACACCAAAAAGTCAAAAATCCAATAAGTAGAACCAGAGTTATATAATTATTTTTGTAAAAACTAGTACCTAAAAGATCTAAGTGCCAACCGCTGACATCTAGTCGACCAAGACCAGGTAAAAGCTGAAAAATATTCCAACCGTGATGGGGAGCAGTTCGGATAGAAGAAGCGGACTGGAACTGGTCAGCGCTTACCTTCGGACTTAGAAGAAATTTTGAGTGAAATGTTCTGAGAAGGTAAGGTTCAGCAGGGCAAGGCTGCATGCGGTTTCCGAGGTAGGTGCACCATAGTCAGGGAGCCTTGGGTCAAAGTTCTCAGTGAAGATCTCTGCGTTCGGACTTAATCTCTTTTTTGGAGGTTGAAAATCTCTAGTGGGACGAGGCAGAGGGCTGTAGCCAAACATTTGCACGAGGCTGGATACCCCTTTGGTGAAGGAACGCTGAGCAGGATTTGCTGCTGTGGAGAAGCATGAAGAGAGAGAAGCCACAAAGTCTATCTGACCGTCGATTCAGCTTGGGTATATAGGCGAGCAGGTTGGTCCCGGTCTCCTCCTTGTGGAAGTTTTTAACCAACAATTATTTAAGTCCTCAGTTTTGGGGTTTGGCCATCTGGGCACATTTAGCATAACAGCCAAGGGTCCAGGAATGGTTTGACACCACTGTGGGGTTCAGGACTCACTCATGTTTGAGTCCAGGTACTGGTTCAAGATGATGGGAACCTTTTGTGTATTTGTGGGTCTGAACATGAGGCAAGCAAACTAGCCATTGGAGTTACTCTGGTAGTCCTGGATTCAGATGACAATGCAGAACTCAACAGTATGGCTGGCCTCTGAGGGTTCAAGCAGTCTTGCAGAGCACACAGCAGGTCACAGCCACAGGCAGTCCTTTGAGACTACTTCCACAGGTCCAGGAGTGAAATGAAGACTTGATGTCTGAGGTCCCATTTTTATACCCTGGTGCCCTCCTTCCGGAAGGTGGGAGAAGTTTCCAGACAGTAGATTTGAAGTGCATGCAATTTCCATATTCCCCTGCCCTTTCTCCAAGCTGGATGGAGTGACAATGTGTGGTCATTAGGCCCCTTGTATGGAGGCAGAGCACAGGCAAGTGGGGCTGTGCTCAGCTCAACCCCCATCCTTCCAGCAGATGAGTGATTCAGGCACATCCAATCCTTCTATTGTTTGACTGTCTGGGAGGAATTCACAAAGTCTGTCCATTACATCCAGTCATGTAACTTAAACCAGGCTGTGGGACAAAAGGGCTAAGGACAGAAAAATACCAAATTTCTAAAAGTGGCATTTTCAAAATTGTAATAAAAAACATACTTTATCCATAAATATAATGTTTCAGTAAGATTCCAAAGACACAAAATATAGCATAGATACCTGCTCCAAATTGGAAAGGATAGCTTATGAAATGCAGTAAGGAATCTCTAATATTTTCCCATGGGAGTGGTAGGCCTCACTGTAGTGAATAACACATTTAGGAGTTTTTCATTACCAGGGCATGTAAAAACAAAAACATGCATGTTCAACCTTTCAATTACAAGGCACCGTGCCCTGTGGGCTACCTATGGCCTACCTTAGGTGTTTCTTATATGTAATAAAAGGGGAGATTAAGGCTTGGCAATGTTTTGTTTTGCTGAGGCAACATGGCAGTTTAAAACTACATCCAGGCTGCTATTGAAGTGGGTGGCACAATAAGTGCTACAGGCCCACTGGGAGCCTTTAGGTTACAGGCCCTGGGTATATAGTATACCACTCTACAAGGGACTTATAGGTAAATTAATATATGCCAATTCGGTATGAGTCAAGTTCACCATGTTTAGGGGAGTGAGCACAATCACTTTAGCACTGGTTAGCAGTGATAAAGTGCAAAGAGTCCTACAGCCAATAAAAATAAATTCAGCAAAATGGAGGAGGTGAGACAAAACATTTGGGGGAAAACCACCCTATGGCTGACAGGTCTTAACGGTCTATTATGGGGAAATACAAAGCTTTTATATAAATACCTTGGTTTGTGTCTCACTAAGTGAAAGTAACCATATATGGGGCAAAATTCCTAAAATCCAAGGCTTAAACCAGGTGTGCATATTTGCACCCTTTTTGCTTAGTCTTCATACAGTGGTTCTAGGAAAATTATTTTGTTGGGTAGTGAATTTTAAGCTAAAGCTAGACTCTTCTCACATTCTCACATACCAGTCCTCCACTAAGTGACTGATACTATGTTTTTGGTCTGCAATGCAGCCTTTGATACTTTACAAGGGTACTGGGGTTCTATAATAACATCAAAATAGTGCTCAGTGAATAATTTTTCTTACGGCAAATTGTTACACTTAATTGATGTATTGGTTGAAGAAAGGGGGAATCAATGGGTGTCACCTGGAAAGTGGTAAAATTAAAGTTGAGTATTCGATCTATGCACTAAAAAATTGGATAAGACATTGAATAGTCCTAATGGAATGCTAGATCTCAAGGATTCTGTAGGAAGATTTCTGTCTTGATTAGATTATTGTTCATTGACCCACCCAGGGTAACACAACCTCTGGTTAGATCAAAAATTACACTGCTCTGACAACACAAACTCAGGGTACACTCTGGTTCATTTTTGTGTGGTACACTTTAATGTAGTCACCACAATGTATACAAATCTTTGCCAGCCTGTGGTCTGTGGTAAGGGGTCATTTACTAACATTAAGCTGGCAAGAGTTTAAATGGTCTTCTGCTGGCCCTACATTTAAATACTTGTAAATGTAAATGTATTGCGATTTATATAGCGCACGTATCACCCGAAGGCATCAAGGCGCTTGCCTTGGAAACCCGTCCTGGTATTCCCCTGTGAGATAACCCCAGCAGAGTATCCACAAGGTGAAAGCCAGGCATCCCGCCGCGAGGGGCCGTAGTGGAGATTAAGCAAGCTATTGCCCAGAGTCGCAGAGTGTGAACCCGTGAGTCGAGTAGGCACCAGAACGAGAATTATCGAGTCTGTGGAATTTTTGAGCCCAAGACCCGGCAAGGCGGGGAATTGAACCCTGGTCCAGGACCGATCTCAGCTTCCGGGTCTGCCGCCTCTAACCCCTGAGCCACACTTCTCCACTTGGCTCCTTGATTAAGGAACTCAAGCTGCTGTAGTTTTGGTGAAATTACGTTTCTTGCCCTAGGTAAAGAGAAGCAGCCATGTCAGTATGTGAGGAAAGTTGTCTATACCAGGACTGATGTCACCTTGTCATCTTGCAAATAAAGCATTAATAACACTTTCTTAAACCATATGTGGCAGGATCTATGTCAAAACTTCTTATATTTAGATATTAATTCTTTTATTGACAAGAAAAACATGTACTCTAATCCTTTTTTAGTTTGCTACTTTGGCTGTATTCAGATTATCTTAATCTTCTGGAGAAATTTCTTCATCCAGTGGCAGCTTTCGTGGTTGTAGGTCTGAAACGCACATACATTTATTACAATTCTGTCCAGTCCTTTTTAATATGCAAGATGATTCCTTAAACTCACTCTATGGACCTTTAATATAAACACTTGCTAGATATCTTTGTAACCAGTTCCGTTTACGATGCAGTATTAGAATTGTTGATGATAAAGGGCTGATTATAAGAACTGCTCTTTAAAATGTGCAATTATATGAGCTGTCAATGGCAAGAGGATTAACTCAAATTTAGCTTTTACATGGCATGCCCTGGCCATATCGTATTTATCCACCTTATGTGATTGTACTTTCAGGGTCTCTAACCTTTTCTGTAGTGAGAGCTACTTCTGTTTAATGAAAATCATCATTATCTACTGAAGGCCAAGCAAATCACGCATTGTTGTCTGACGACCCACGCCCAGCTTCATTGACTTTAAGCCTAATGTCCATAGAGCCAGATATTATGGTTTGAGCAGAATACTTTGACTAGGGGCACTATTGCTGGGCTGCCATGTGTGTCAGTTAGAGTCTGGACGCTGAGGATGTATACACATTTGTGCGTATGACTGGGATATAGGAGTATGGGTGACTGAGAGCCTGTGTCATACGTACTTGTGGCACAGGACATAACTTTCACTAAATGTGTCACCATTACATGAATAACACAAACATACAACCATTTCCATAAAGGAGAGAAAGTGTTCTGCAAAAATGTTCATAATATGGAGCATTTTTCTGCTCTTTTAATTTCTCCAACTTAAAATAATTGCTGTATTTATTTCTTATAAATATGGCACCATGCCTACCAGCGGATCACTGACATAATATCGGTTACACAACTGATGGAGCAGATTTCATCTGCAGTCATGCATTGTTTTATTTTTTGTGCTTCAGACAGGCTGCATTTAAATTGCCACGCACATTTTGGTGCAGGTTAAAAACATGGCACATGAAAAACATGAAAGTGAGACCTGAAAATGCTTTTGCTGCATTAACATGTTTTTTTTGCAATGTAGAGAAAAAGTGGCCTTTTTACCTTTGAAGATTAATAGAATGTGTTTTTCTCTTCCCAGCTCATCCTTTGCCAATCTAAATTTATTATTCCTGTCTTAATAGACTTTGACTTGTTGCATATTTTGATAAACATTTTCAGTTAATAACACCTCTTTTTATAATGTGTGTGAATTAATAATGCACCAAACAGGACACAAGGGACTAAATGCTTGTTTGCATGTAAAGCTATCTAAAACATTAAAGCATGTTGTTGTGTGTGCTGTATTAACAGTGTGCGCTATATTAACTGTGTGTGCTTTTAAATGTTACACTAAAAGCATGAAAATGCTATTTTCACATTTATTTTGCATGTTGTCATAAATAATAGAAAAGCTGCTTTTCACTAATAGCTTGGCTAGGTAAACATTTATAAGGGGTATTAGTATGAGGGAGGGAAACATAATGGACTGATTTACATGAAATTAATATTATCTTTGTGTTTGTTTTATTTTTGGGGCCTACACAAAACATGGCTGCCTGTGAATCCATCAAGGCTATGGCTTGCAATTTAATGAGAAGGGAGCATGCGCAGACTGTGGCAGCTTTCCTCATGACAAGAACAGCGTGAACTGCACATTCTTGTCATTCTGCCAATGTACCAGTTAGTTAAAAGTGTCCATCTACTGCGCTGAGAAGGAAGGAAGGATGAATTAGATTGAAACATTTTTCCTAGTAAATGTTGCAAATGTTTATAAATGTAGTTATTCATGTATGCTTCTTTTGTTAAGACTAGTGAAGTCAGGTTTTTAGAATGAGTCAGGGAAGTGTGACCTCATGCATCATGACTGACCAATCACGTAAAGGTTTTACTGAAAAATGTTACATCTTTGTGTACTCTGCCAATAATTATGGTATAAATACTGTCCTCTCTGGATGGGGGCTGCCACTTCTTCTTTTTCTCAGCTCAGCTGGCTTCTATGGGTTAGGTACGAGAAACGTCCCGGGAGATTGCTGAAGGGCGGGCTTGCCTCCGAGGAGTGTCAGGGGGAGGTTTCTTGCTTCCACGTCATATCTTGGCACTTCATGCCACATTCCTTTGAGGCCTGTGAAGGGCGGGCTGCTTTCCTCTTTAGACACAGACAGACAGAGAGTGCAGTGGATCAGGATAGGATTAGATGCTAAACTTTAAGTTTATGTTTTGACTAATTAATTAGGTCTGAAAAGATTTATTTGATTTATGCATTTATTTCTCTTAATAGCATATTTTTGCAAACTATTTAAGTACTGATTAGCTTTGCAAGACTATTTTTCTTAGAAACTCTTTAAGACTTTTGCGCCACATTTTTCATAACTACATGTAATGCTTATATGCAGACTGTAATGTGTTCTGTATTATTGATATTTTTCCTGTTTTCCAAATTCTGTAACCTGATTGATATTTTACTAATGAATAAAGGGTCAGAGAAAAATTAACTTTTTGACTAGAAAATAAAACCCTTTAAAATAATCAACAACTCTCTTTATTGGCTTACAATAATAATTGTATTTTGACTGTTCATCTTTATTTAAAGTCTCCTGAAGGTAATACATGGTGTGAAGGGCCCAACACCTTTTGAGCGGTAAATTAGAGGTAGCATGAGGGTTTTGCATTGAGAAACTACCAGAAGAAATTACCACTCTCCATCAGTTTTTGGTAAGCAGACGATGGTCATTATTGATTAGTTTGGTGATTAGTAATTATTGATTTCACCATCAACTACTCAACTAATGGATCATTGACCTTAAGAGGGAAATAAAATAATTGCCCAAGTTAGATAAATGTCCAAGTCCTGATTCCTGACTCCAATGCTCAGAACCTGAAGACTGGCAAAGCAGTACTGGCAGGTGATGCAAGAAGTGGTGTGAGTATCAATAGGGTTGTGAAATGTTGTTAATATGCTAGCATGTATTTTTGAAGTGTTGAAAATAGTAATGATTTTTTACTGTTGGTGACATTTTGCTCATTTTGAATTGATGGTGTTATTGATTATATTGGTAATTTCATAGGACATACTTTTTTGGTTATTGATTACATGTTTTAACTCTTCATGTTAAGTTAGTGTCTTGTTCTATGTTGTCTGGAACACGCAGGTATGCACACCTGTGGAATCCCGGGAAGGAATAGCGGGTGGTAAATGGAAGCCACACTGCACTGAGGTTACTCGTCTGTTGGAATAACACTGAGAAGCTAGGTAGGGCTGGCAGTGTTAAATTAGGGACTATTTTCTGTGTGAATGATTGATAGCGAAGAGTTCACTGGTGAAACTTTGGTCTGATATCACCTAGAAAGGGTCACACCAAAGGAGTAGCAGGTTCTTCTGAGCTTAATTGACAGCAAAAGGGTTCGCTGGTGAAACTTTGGCCTAAGATATATCCCGGAGTGGATAAGTCCAAAGGAGTAGCAGGTTCTTCTGAGCTTGATTGACAGCAAAAGTGTTCGCTGGTGAAACTTTGGACTAAGATATATCCTGAAGGATAAGTCCAAAGGAGTAGCAGGTTCTTCTGAGCTTGAGTGAAAGGTAAGCGGAAGGGATTTACCTGTAGTGTTTGAAGAGTAAACGGAAAGTCTTACTTTGTGAAGGGTAAGCGGAATGTGTTACTCGCAGTGAATATAATCTATCCTTTATTTAGCACAACAGACAGAGTAGCGAATGTATTTATGTTGTTACTAACAGAGTTATTGATTAAGAGAAATATTGAAGTAAGATTTTGTGGAGGGTCAGTGGTAGGAGTAAAACTGACTAAAATTGAGACTGACAGCTTTGGAAAAAAGAAATTGCATTGAACTATTGCAAAAATGAAAATGTTTGAAGGTTTAAAGAAGCTGTTAGGAGGTAAAGTGAAAAATTCGTTTTTTATTGGTGATGCTCCTGAAGGAACACCTGTGCATTTTATGTCTACCAGTTTGGGACAAAACACATGTATGTGGGTTCACCAATGGTGCAAGATTACTGAAAAAGAGGGTGCTTTGAGGTTTCCAAAAGATGGTACTTTTGAATTGCAAACCATTGACAAATTAAGGGAAGTCTTATGTGAAATAAAGACACCATCTAAAGCTGCACAATTTAAGGCCTTAAGCATGTGGGAAAAGACAGCAAGAGAGAAAGCAAGTGAGGATAAAAAGGTAAAGCACCAGATGCAGGAGAAGGGAATTAATGATGACAAAGAGCTTCAAATAAATAATGATTCAGGGGATGAAATAATGGATGAATTGTTAACTGAGTGTCTACCACTTTATGTGGTTCCCATGAAAAATACTGAAAATAGTACACCAGTAAATACTACAGGGGCTACTGCTTCTGTTGAACAGAGAGAAATACAGACTGAGAGAAATGTGCAGACATTTTATATTGACCCATTACCTGTTGATTCAGTACTGACAGTGATACCTCCAGGTGTTACTGCTTCAAATGTGCCTGATTCAGTCCAAGAATTGCAAACTGCAGATGCACAGATAATGCCTAGAAAAATTATGACTGTCCCAATTAATATGGTCCCTACTGAAAAATTTCAAAGAGCTGCAGAATCAGTGATTATGGCAGGGTTTATTTCAGAAACTCAGAACACACAGATTATTGAACAGAAAGTACACCAAGCACTGAAAGGTGAGGGAAAAATGGTATTTACAACATCTGCAGCCCAGGATAAAATAAATGTAATTGAAAATGGGATTTTTCAAACCTGCTTTGAGGAAGCAGCAGTGATTAAAAAGATAGAGAACATGGGGGAACATATTAACATAGGCCCTAAAAAAGAGAAACAGCTTAGTGTTTTAAATTCAACATTTGAACATGAAGAAATTAACTGTCCCTGCTGTTTAAATCATGAAAATGTGAACCAGTGTCAGGAAAAAGAATTCATTTCCCTGAGTATGGAAACAGTTGCATGTGCATTAACTACACATAATGGACTGACCGATTTGGCAAAAAAATATGAAACTGATGGTTCAGGAAGTTTTCCATTTTCAGAAAGGTTTCAGGGTACACATGGATGAGGAAGCAAATGAGAAAATGTGTTCTTCAGGAATGCATTTGCACATTGCAGAAATAAAATATGGTTTTAAATGCAATGAGCTTGAAAAATTAGGAGACAAGTGGGCAAGAAAACATGAGAAGAAAAAGAAACCACCAGAAATAGCAAGGAAAATGGATAAGGAAAAGAAGCCACCAGATTTAGTTGAGAAAAATAATAAGCAGAATGAGGGAGAAAAGGTGGGAGAAATGTATGTTCCTATGCTACAGAATAAAAGTGAACTTGCAGCATTTCTGAACACATTCCCACAATTGAGAGACAGAATTGTGCGGTAGTACCCACAAGTTGATGGATTTGATGAAATATTGAAAGAGTTGTGCATTAATTTGGAAATGTTCTTTTATATTGCCATGCTGACTAAATTGTGGTTTGAATCTAAAGTTGTTGTGGAAAGGCCAGGTGAAGAGACCATGAAAAGGGTTTGCATGAATGCACCATCATTTTCTGTTGTAATGGATAAAAACATAGCAGTGATTATTTTCCTGAAGGGCCAAGTGCCAGCAAAGGATGTTGATTGGGTACAGATTAAAAGAGCACAGGATGGAAGTAAAGGTATTTTGGTTAGTGCAAATTCAGGTATGGATGTTGTACTGCTGGAAAATGTGTCCTTTTGCCATCTTTATAACAGATTTGAGCACTGGAAGAAGGAAAATAACTTTAAACATGATGCACAAAAACATGGAGAATTGCAGATGCAAAATATGCCAGTTAAGCAAATGCAAATGTCAGTTCAGAAACAGGTACCTATGGCAGTAATTTTTCAAGCACAGATGGTCCCACAAAATATGGAAAATGCTAACATTAATTTAAATAATGTGTCCAGAGCAAATGTGAATTATTCCCAGAGACAAAAACAGAACCCAGTCCAACAGGTTACTATGTTTGCAAATGAGAGTTTTAACACTCACAATTCTGAATTTAACAATTCCATTGTGAAGGCAGTGGAAAGTCCAGATTTAGTTGCAGGAGTTTTAAACAAAGAAATGACAAACCCAGTTTTAGAAGAATTTGCCCCAAAATTAGGCCCATTTGAGGAAGATTGCAAAACTGCTGTTTGTGACTCAGGCCTAGCAGAAAAACAATTATTTTGCAAACAATGGCAGCACAGAGTTACCTTTTGCAAAAGACTGTGTTTCAGCAACACTAAAGTGGCTTGAAAATGCATATGCAAATGCACTTGTGGAAAACACTGAGGAGAACACTAGCCATTGCTGTGTAGGTCTGGTTGATGTACAGTGTGCAGTTTCTCACCAGATTGCAGCTGCTACACAAGATCTGCATAATGGATGGTGCAACGGTTTTGATCTGAGAGATGCTGTGGTGAAACATCTGAATCTGATCAAAGTGAAAATAAGAGTGAAAGGCCTTGGTTGAAAAAGTGCAAAGGATTGATGGTGCTCTGCCAGAGTTTCTCAGCACCTAAGTAGTCTAATTTGCATGGAAAAAGTACAGAATGCCACACTTTATGAGCCATTCTGATGGCAAGCTGATGACACAGAGCAAAGAAATGCTGAAACTGTCATGTTGAATTCCTTTTTTATTATTTTAGTTACTTATTTTAAAGAAGACTAGCTGTTCCAAAAAGCTACTTACAGAACTCTGCACTAAAACAATTGAACTTGGCTATATATGATCTGATTACAGACCAAACTTGTGTTTGGCTTAGAAATAGAAGTAACATTCTTATAGGCTCAGCTTTTGCAATTTAAAAAAGAAAAAAAAATAATATACTGTCACTTGTGAAATTAAATATGTGTGATGAATTATAAATCATTTTATTATGATTTGAATTATCAGAAGGGTGGATTTGATGGAGCAGATTTCATCTGCAGTCATGCATTGTTTTATTTTTTGTGCTTCAGACAGGCTGCATTTAAATTGCCACGCACATTTTGGTGCAGGTTAAAAACATGGCACATGAAAAACATGAAAGTGAGACCTGAAAATGCTTTTGCTGCATTAACATGTTTTTTTTGCAATGTAGAGAAAAAGTGGCCTTTTTACCTTTGAAGATTAATAGAATGTGTTTTTCTCTTCCCAGCTCATCCCTTGCCAATCTAAATTTATTATTCCTGTCTTAATAGACTTTGACTTGTTGCATATTTTGATAAACATTTTCAGTTAATAACACCTCTTTTTATAATGTGTGTGAATTAATAATGCACCAAACACGACACAAGGGACTAAATGCTTGTTTGCATGAAAAGCTATCTAAAACATTAAAGCATGTTGTTGTGTGTGCTGTATTAACAGTGTGCGCTATATTAACTGTGGGTGCTTTTAAATGTTACACTAAAAGCATGAAAATGCTATTTTCACATTTATTTTGCATGTTGTCATAAATAATAGAAAAGCTGCTTTTCACTAATAGCTTGGCTAGGTAAACATTTATAAGGGGTATTAGTATGAGGGAGGGAAACATAATGGACTGATTTACATGAAATTAATATTATCTTTGTGTTTGTTTTATTTTTGGGGCCTACACAAAACATGGCTGCCTGTGAATCCATCAAGGCTATGGCTTGCAATTTAATGAGAAGGGAGCATGCGCAGACTGTGGCAGCTTTCCTCATGACAAGAACAGCGTGAACTGCACATTCTTGTCACTCTGCCAATGTACCAGTTAGTTAAAAGTGTCCATCTACTGCGCTGAGAAGGAAGGAAGGATGAATTAGATTGAAACATTTTTCCTAGTAAATGTTGCAAATGTTTATAAATGTAGTTATTCATGTATGCTTCTTTTGTTAAGACTAGTGAAGTCAGGTTTTTAGAATGAGTCAGGGAAGTGTGACCTCATGCATCATGACTGACCAATCACGTAAAGGTTTTACTGAAAAATGTTACATCTTTGTGTACTCTGCCAATAATTATGGTATAAATACTGTCCTCTCTGGATGGGGGCTGCCACTTCTTCTTTTTCTCAGCTCAGCTGGCTTCTATGGGTTAGGTACGAGAAACGTCCCGGGAGATTGCTGAAGGGCGGGCTTGCGTCCGAGGAGTGTCAGAGAAAGGTTTCTTGCTTCCACGTCATATCTTGGCACTTCATGCCACATTCCTTTGAGGCCTGTGAAGGGCGGGCTGCTTTCCTCTTTAGACACAGACAGACAGAGAGTGCAGTGGATCAGGATAGGATTAGATGCTAAACTTTAAGTTTATGTTTTGACTAATTAATTAGGTCTGAAAAGATTTATTTGATTTATGCATTTATTTCTCTTAATAGCATATTTTTGCAAACTATTTAAGTACTGATTAGCTTTGCAAGACTATTTTTCTTAGAAACTCTTTAAGACTTTTGCGCCACATTTTTCATAACTACATGTAATGCTTATATGCAGACTGTAATGTGTTCTGTATTATTGATATTTTTCCTGTTTTCCAAATTCTGTAACCTGATTGATATTTTACTAATGAATAAAGGGTCAGAGAAAAATTAACTTTTTGACTAGAAAATAAAACCCTTTAAAATAATCAACAACTCTCTTTATTGGCTTACAATAATAATTGTATTTTGACTGTTCATCTTTATTTAAAGTCTCCTGAAGGTAATACATGGTGTGAAGGGCCCAACACCTTTTGAGCGGTAAATTAGAGGTAGCATGAGGGTTTTGCATTGAGAAACTACCAGAAGAAATTACCGCTCTCCATCACAACTATAGAACTAACAAAATATCGAGGAAAAAATATAGAATGCAAAAATATCGAATTCCTATTTCCAAACAGGTAAGTACAAAAATATTGAATCAAAAATATCGTTGTAAAAAATATAGTTAGTCAAAATATCAATTCTTTTTAATGTCTTAAAAGTAATTGAAAATTAATGAATTAATAAATATAATTAACTAAAACATACTTAAAATACTTAAATAACCTTAAAATTACTAAATAATTAATGTAAGTTAAAAACATACAATTTTATTTTTTAATACATATATATATTAATGTAATATTAATAAAAAATATACAATATTTTTACCATACAATAGCAGGAGAGTAAAATCTACTATTACAACCCTAATGAGTGCAACAGTAGGGAAAGCGTTGGATAGCGTAGGGGTAACAATAACTATTCCCACTCCAGTGATTGCAACAGTAGGGAAAGCGTTGATAGCGGGAGGGTAAAAATTACTATTCCCATTCCAGTGAGTGCAACAATAGGGAAAGCGTTGAATAGCATAGCGGTAAAAAATACTATTCCCACTCCAGAGAGTGCAACAGTAGAGAAAACGTTGGATAGCGTAGGGGTAAAAATTACTATTCCCACTCTAGAGAGTGCAACAGTAGGGAAAGCGTTGGGTAGGGTAGGGGTAAAAATACTATTCCCACTCCAGAGAGTGCAACAGTAGGGAAAGCGTTGGATAGCGGGAGGGTAAAAATTACTATTCCCACTCCAGTGAGTGCAACAGTAGGGAAAGCATTGGATAGGGGGAGGGTAAGAATTACTATTCCCACTCCATCCAAAGAGTGCAACAGTAGAGAAAACATTGGATAGCGTAGAGGTAAAAATTACTATTCCCACAATCCAGAGAGTGAAACAGTAGGGAAAGCGTTGGATAGCGTAGAGGTAAAAATTACTATTCCCACTCCACAGAGTGCAACAGTAGGGAAAGCGTTGGATAGCGGGAGGGTAAAAATTACTATTCCTACTCCAGTGAGTGCAACAGTAGGGAAAGCGTTGGATAGGGGGAGGGTAAGAATTACTATTCCCACTCCAGAGAGTGCAACAGTAGGGAATGCGTTGGATAGCGTAGGGGTAAAAATTACTATTCCCACTCCAAAGAGTGCAACAGTAGGGAAAGCGTTGGATAGCGTAGGGGTAACATTTAATATTCCCACTCCACAGAGTGCAACAGTAGGGAAAGCATTGGATAGTGGGATGGTAAAAATTACTATTCCCACTCCAGTGAGTGCAACAGTAGAGACAGCGTTGGATAGTGGGAGGGTAAAAATTACTATTCGCACTACAGTGAGTGTAACAGTAGGGAAAGCGTTGGATAGCGTAGGGGTAAAATTTACTATTCCCACTCCAGTGACTGCAACAGAAGGGAAAGAGTTGGATAGCAGGAGGGTAAAAATTACTATTCCCACTCCAGAGAGTGAAACAGTAGGGAAAGCGTTGTATAGCGTAGGGGTAAAAATTACTATTCCCACTCCAGTGAGTGCAACAGTAGGGAAAACATTGGATAGCGTAGGGGTAACACTTACTATTCCCACTCCAGTGAGTTAAACAGTAGAGAAAGTAATGATTTAATATATTAATAAAAAATAAATTAAATATCAATACCAATAAAACATTAATTAAAATTAATTACCAATTTAATATTATGAAATAATGAATTAATTAGAAATACAAATAAATATTACGTATTAAAAATCAATTACCTATTCATAATTAATTAACAACTAATTAATTTTTAATAACAAACACTAATTATTAATACAAATTAATACCACCTAATAATTAATTAACAGTAAATAAATTATCAATACACAAAAAGTATTTTTAATATGCAATTAATTACAATTACATTACTTCCCACCCTATTCCCCTATAAATCCACAACCTGCTCCAGAAAATAAATTAATAAAATTATCATAATTATCAAAGAATTAATTAATAAAAACGAATTAATAATTAATAAAAATTAAATACCAATTAAAAATGTATTAACAATAAATAAAAAATCAATACCAATAAATAAATAAAGAATATTTACTTAATTACAATTAAATTACTTCCCACCCTATTCCCCTATAAACCCACAACCCGCTACAGAATTAAATTACGCAAAAATTAAATAACATAAAATTCATTACTTTAAAAAAATTAAACATACATTACAAAAATAATATACACTTTTCACACATATACTAACATACAAAGCACTTTAAAAAATTCGATATTATTAAAAATCCGATATATTTTAATGCCTATATTATATACTTCGATATTTTAAACTTCGATATTTTAAACTTCGATATTTTGACAATCGATACCACTTACCTTCAATTCGATATTTTTAAAAACTATATTATGTCCATTCGATATTTTGTCTATTCTATATTTTTAATTCGATATTATGTCCATTCTATATTTTTACTACGATATTATGTCTTAATACCCCTACCGGCCATTGGGAGCAAGATGCCTGCTTTGTCTAAAAGTGAGAGTTAACTTTATGTTTAAAATAATTCTATAAAGCTTCTCATTTACATTTTCGTTAATTTCAAAGTGTCACACTTACAGACAGCAGGCATCTTGTTCCCATAGGTTCCCTGTAGGTACAATGCCATATTTATTACAGAAAAATACAGCCATTTATTTAATTGGGTAGAATTTAAAGTGAAGAAACATGCTTCATAAAATATTAAGATGTAATTGGCTTAATTGAAAGCGGAGAAAAACATTAAGTCATTGTTTCATAGAAAAATATCTTTCTTCACTTTAAATTCCTACCATTTAGAAAATGACTGTATTTTCAGTTATAAATATGTCACAGTGTCTACTGGCAAGTGGGATCAAGATTCCTGCTGTTTGTAAATGTAACACTGCAAAATGGGAGAAATTTAAAAGGAAGAGTTAGCTTAATCATTAAGTTAACAATTCATTTTAATTTTCTTGCATTTCAAAGCATACAGAAACACCATTTTATTCTCATGCTCCATTTTCTGAGTTGACAGGGACTTTATTTAAGAGTTAAATACCTCAGTGCTTCAGTTCTTTACCTGTGCGCCCCAGCTTGGGTCATAAATCTGACTGAGCACTACTCATTATCAGACCCTGCTATCTGCAGCCTTCCCTAATATTTTAAAAGAAAATATTTGAAAATATTTGAAAATAAACTCAAGGCTGCAAGCTACTCTGAAGGTGTTTGTGAGCTACTGGTAGCTTGCGAGCGACTGGTTGGAGACACTAGATCCTGTTTTGAACATAAGTGAGTTTTAGATTCTGTATTATATGGATAAGACTGGGGAATGTAGTATGACTTTGCATGTCAATACAGAAGTACAACAGAAACTCAAGTATATCATTGCTTGTTTCCAATGTTGTTTTAATGATTTTTAGTGTGCTTTTGCAATCTTTGTCTATTTTACATTGCTCTGATAAAATGATTTAAATTAATCAACACAAAAATGTATCTTATGTTGATTTATGCTGCTATTATTCTGTCAGGTTTCATTCCCAAGCATAATGTGGGTGATAGTGGGGGGGAAGAGAATGGTGACCTAGTGGTGTTGTAGTCAATAGAGTGCATAGTAAAAATATCACGGTTAACAACCCTACCACCCTAGAAGCTTTTATGGCATTTATCATATCACAAGATGTATTGAAGATGTGGAAGTTGATATTGGAGAATTGGTTCATGACCTTCCCATTTTCCCATTGCATGTAGCTCACATGTAAGCTTTTACTGAAAGGGATTTTTGTGTTTGTTGCGATGAAGAACAAAAGCAAAGTATATCAGTCAAGGAGAAAGAAAGGAGTGAGTCAGTAAGTCAGTTTTAATGAAGCCCTGTATGAGACCAAAGCATGTGTCTCTGATAATGGTTTTCATGTTGGCCATCTGGGTTCAGCATCCGTGGTATTTGAGGGTAGTTGTCAATAGGATGGGGGGCAATATAATCTCTCACATGTCGTTAAATGCATCTTGCAAACTGACCTAATAATCTCTGTTTTAGGTTTGGTGGCCATAATATGATCATGTGGAAAATGTGTAGGCTATTGAGTCTGAATGGGACAGCCACAATATGCACTTGTTGTATATTATTCAGGCCAGTGAGAAAATGCAATAGCAAGATACCATACTAGGTGTAAAAAAGGATGCATTAGTATGCCCTCACATTTGGGTCTCTGACCATTATAGTGAAAATCATCCTTGAAATAACATCTGCATGATTGTGGAAACTTTTTAGAAGGTCAAATACCATTTATATTCAATTCCACATGGACGTGCAAACTCATTGTGGGTACAGAAATACACTTGGTGCATGGTAAGGAATATTGTGGTATCCCATTTATGGTGGAAATTTGCATTGAAGTGTTGCAACATCAGCAAGGGCGTGGGGGCACTTTTAGGAGGCACAGATCACATTTACAATCAGAAGCACATATTTTGCTACAAATTAGTTTTATGAGCAAAATGACCACTGGAACAGCATCAACTGGAAATTTGAATGAGACACTACTTCACTATAAATGAACAGCAGAGAGATGCACGCCATAGATAGGCAGTCTAACACACATAGCAGTCAAGAGGTAACAGTAACATTTAAATACTCATCTGGCATATTCCAGACTCTTTCATTTTACCCAAATGAACCAATGGCTGAAGGGGATTTTGGTACTATTGACAGGGGCTCTAGGAAACAGCTACATTTATTTGTAACTAGACCTAAACACATGTCTTCATGATGTTTGACAGTTGGGTTGTTTTTGAGTCACAACATGCTGAGCAAATAATAATTTAGTAACAATCACTTTTTTCCAGCTCGTCTAACACAATTACATTGGCAGTGTCAACATTTTAATTAGTTGACAAAGTGAACCATATAGTAAGCCATTGCAATGGCATGTGCAAACTTCCTTCAGGAAATTACCCAGGTAACTTGATTTATTTATAATGCTCCACTAATGAAAATATCAATTGCGATGGGTCTGATGTCATGCAAACTAAAAACTCCATACCTGAAGAATTATGTCGATAACACAACTAACTGTAACACCACCAGTTACACTTTTTGCATCACAGCCCACATTAGTTCAGCTAAGATGTGGCACATGAATACCATACATGCCATCCATAAAGCCAAGCATTAGAAAGGTGGACATAGAAAGCAACATGTCTTAGGGTACATAAATGGGCAGTGGGATTCTTTACAACTGCCTGTAAGTTAATTGCTTCTAGTGACATCCAATTTCACCACAATAGATTTACACTATTTTTCAAATATACACTTTGATCAACAAGCCATTTCACCCTCCTCTCTCAAGACATATATATAGATAAACAATCACAATACATTTGGAAGCAACTAGGATAAGTACTTGTTTCATTAGACATTGACAAGCCAGCCCTTTATGCCTTGGTTCCCGGGTAGCAGAATCTCCAAATTTATATAGGTGAAACTTCAAAGGTGCAGAGGACTGTGCTTTTAGAACTTTCAAATTACATTAAATCAAACAGAAATTCTAGTAGTCCACTTTTTGTCTGATCCTTAGAATAAATGCCTGAGACGGTCATCAATTTCAAAGCTTTCGCTAACATGATTTAAAGAACGCATATTAATGCATTTACCTAGATCTATGTAAACTAATTCCAGCAACCTCTGAATGTTGCATTTTTTGTGGAAAGTTGTGGGAGTCATTTAAAGTTTGGCAGGATACCTGAAGCACAGTATTTTAGTAGAGCTCCTGCCACTCCTGTAATGCCAGAAACCGGTCCTCGGAAGCTTGTTTCCGGTCCAGGGAAGGCATGGCTTGGCAGTTCGGGCTGGACTGTGCCCATGAGGCACAGGGTCAGACTGATTTGCATATAGCCATGTCTGAACTGGGGTGGCAGAGTGGGCTAAAGAACGATGATGGATCAAACCCAGATCTTTTGACTGGGTGTGAGTGTTTGATTGGTTCAGATGCTCCGTCCATCACCACCCCCTGTTGTACCGCTTTGGCCGCCATAAGTGTGGCAGGGAATGCTCAGACGTGAGTCCCTTGCTCACTTTGCCACTGGATTCAAGCAAGCCGGGCTGAAGACGGCTGTTATGTCAGAAACCAGTCCTCAGAAGCTTGTTTCCGGTCCAAGGAAGGCATGGCTTGGCAGTTCGGGCTGGACTGTTCCCATGAGGCACAGGGTCAGACTGATTTGCATATAGCCATGTCTGACCTGGGGTGGCAGAGTGGGCTAAAGAACGGTGATGGATCAAACCCAGATCTTTTGACTGGGTGTGAGTGTTTGATTGTTTCAGATGCTCCGTCCATCACCACCCCCTTTTGTACCGCTTTGGCCGCCATAAGTGTGGCAGGGTATGCTCAGACGTGAGTCCCTTGCTCACTTTGCCACTGGATTTAAACCATCTTTACTATGATCCCTGTGCTCTGAAAGATCATTAGCGGGATCCTAACATATCTTAGACATGTGTAAGATTCTCACCCTGGTGATTAGCTGGATCCTAGCATATCTTAGAAATTTTAGAGGGGTCCTCTCCAACAGGTTCCTCCTATGGAATGCTTCATTATCGAATCCTCACCCGCTGCACTTACTGTGACTGGGTGGGGTTGATGCAATTTGATAGCAGAGCACTTAGCTAAAGAATGAAAGATTTTTAGTGAGAATTAAAATTGCCTTCTGGATCCTCTCCTCATTTACTTTGAGGTTATTTGGCAAGGTTGAAAACGGTGAGATGTGTCTGTGTATAATGGCCCGTCACATCAATGGGTTGACATGTTTCAGCCTTCTGTGCGCATCTAAGGTTCTGCAGGCTTTCTTCAGGACCAGTGTCTATATTTAATCCCCACAGACTGTTGTTTGGTATTACCAAAGACTAACAATTTTTAAACATACAATATGAAGCATGCACACAAAAATACATACCATTGCGGACCTTTTTAATGTGCAAGGGGAACCAAGTAGATCAGAATGCTGGACGCTGTCCCTTGATGAACGTGTGACTACACTGATTGCCCGCCCCCATTGTCTTATGGAGCCTAATTAGTATTCACAATATACTATACAGATCTTAAGGTCTGCAATTTGCATGCATGCTTCATATTGTATGTTTTCAAAGCATGCCAAATGGTTGAGGATCCGATGATAAATAATGCCATAGGTGGTACCTGTGGGTGACAATCCTACTAACATATCTAAGATATGCTAGGATATCATTAATAACCTGAGTGAGGATCCTACAAATGTTTAAGATATGTTAGGATCCTGTTAATGATCTTTCAGAGTAGATGGATCACGGTAAAGAAGGATACTCCCCCCCCCTATTTATAGAGTCGTAATCTGGGAGGCTGAGTGTTCCCTTTCACAGCTTCTCAATCCTCTCATGTACTATACATATCTGTGTAGTAGGGCAACATTTGTGACAGGAACCCCATTTTGGAAAGCACTACATGTCCTAAGACTGATAATCATAGTCTTTTCCAGAAGACAACTGATGCTCTTAGCGAGACTACTGTACTAATGAGTTTGCCAGCTTTAACATTCACTGAAATTCTGTATACTTAGAGCCAGATGCACAAAGAGCCTCTGGTCTCGTGGTAGAGACCCTACAGTTGTGTCATGGGAGCCCACATTCGTGGCGGGACCTCCGCAATGAGAAACTGCAATGCAGAGGTCCCGCTATGAGTGCGGAGGCCCCACCACAACTGAAGGGCCTCTGCCTCAAGCGTCGAGGTTCTTCGTGAATTGGGCCCTAAGACTCCTAAGAACCAAAAAGTCAAACTTACATTCAGCAATCACTGGTCAGTGAGCAAAAAGAGGCACAATTCACTTTTGTTCATTCCAAGATCTGATGCTTTTGCAAACTGTTGCAATTGTGTCAGGACAGTCCCACTCTTACATCTTGGGTATACAGTAAAATATCATCATCCATCGTTTGTGTGTCCATTTATGCACGTCTCTTATTATCTACAAAATTGCTCCTGTAACAGGCTAATGACTCCAGAGTTTGTAGAGGCAACATGGAGGTGGTGCTATTAAACAATCCTCGTTTGCCCCACTTCTGATATCATCTTCCCAGCCCTAACTCGGGCTGTGGGCTCGTGTATATAGAAGCTGGATCCAGTTCAATGTTGCTGCACCAATTCCCCTCTTTCTCAGGACCATGTATAGGTATTTCCTGCCGGTCATATCAAATGCTTTTCCCATATCTATGTAGGCATCCGAGGCATGAAAATTGGTGTCTAAAATGTAAAATGATCAAAAAATACTTTAGTGTGTCGAGTTTGGGTTTAGTCAAAACCGCAATAACTGCTTCTCACGTCATGGGAGGGTGTGCCTCTTCCGTAGATGCTTTGACAGGCGCTGTTGGAACTCTTTGTAAACATTTTGTGACAGCCCATCACCTCCGGGCATTTTTCCAGTCGCCAATTGTGAAATGGGTAAGTGTACATCTCATCTAGAGATAGTGAAACAACGTCTGCCCTTTGATAAGGATCGCACTCTTGTATCTGAGAGCAATCTATCTCTCTTTTCGGAAAGCGAGTGCAGCTTCTTATACTAAGAGGAAAACACCTACATATATGGCTGCCAGTGCGTGCATAGATGGCCTTCAAGGTGGTGTCTGGCTGTAATAGCAGTGCCTAAGGCTTCTAGCCTCTAGTCAGCCTTTTGTTAAATGAGCTTCTGATTGTCGGCAAGCTATGTTAATCGGGAAACGTCCATTACAACGAAGCCTTTACAACGAAATCGTTAACCACGCATGCAGTACAACGCATGCGTGGTTAACACGAAAGCCTTTACCGCGCATACCTTTACTACGAGGTTTGTAGTAAAGGTATATGTGGTAAAGGTAAAAAGTAAAAAAGGGGGGTTTGGGGGGGTCTCCCCCCAAAAAAGAAACTTACCTGAAGTCACGTCGGGAATCAGCGTCGTTTAAGAGAAAACGGAAAATAAACTTCTGTTTTCTCTTAACGACGTATGACGTCACCACGCTAGTAATTGTGGTAAATGTTATGCGTGGTAAACGAATTCCGTTGTAACGCATGCGTGGTAAAGGCATGCGTTGCAACGGAATTCATTGTAATGTCATATATTCATGTTAATCAAGCAGACCTAACCTATTGTGATTTAATTCGTGTTATGGGGGAGCATTCCATGACAGCCTTTTTCCAAGGACTGCAAGTTGGTCATTCCACACTGCCCTAACCCTCTCATTCTGACAGAATAACCCATGTCGATCACTTGCAGGAATAACGCTTTGATATGTCTGTTATTGAGATTCTATACATTGCATCCTCAAATGTAGAAGGTTGTTGTCACCACATGGGGATCCTGGAGTGGATCATGCCCTACTTTAGCACCATTAACAGTGGGTTATGGTCAGGTAGGGGTTTTGCTAAAT
Source organism: Lissotriton helveticus (assembly GCF_964261635.1). Lineage (NCBI taxonomy): Eukaryota > Metazoa > Chordata > Amphibia > Caudata > Salamandridae > Lissotriton > Lissotriton helveticus. Next base: position 531,977,638 of record NC_136057.1, on the reverse strand, counting down.
ATGATTCCCTGGACATCGATCCTTTTAGGTGTGATGTTATGGAGCATATCTAGGTGGGTGTATAACATATGTAGAAGTAAATAGTATGAGTACTGACTGTGTCAGGTAGGCCACTCTCCTCACATAATTCAAGTCCCAACTCCTTGTCCACTCTACTACCTTATCTGTTAGTTGTTTTTGAGGGAACTCCTTGCAAGCGGTGTGCATCCTGTCTACATTCATATCCAGTGAACGCTAAAATCTTCCACCTAGAAGGAGTGGTTTGTTCATGGATGCCACAATCAGTTGCAAGACTCTATCTAAGGGGGTTGTCTGTTTAATGCTTGGGGTGTAAAGTCCCAATAATGAATTCATCTGCCATCTAGTTGTCTGTTTCATACGTGTATTTCCATTTATTTATTGCCTCTCCATTCTGAAGCAGACTTATGGTTTAACCCATAGTAAAACCACTCTCGCATACGTGAATTATGTGGAATAGTATAAATGTCCTTTCCATCTCCCTCTCTGTCTCATTGAGGTTTGTTTCCCGAGTCCTCTGACATTCCACTTCAGAATATATACATGTCAGTGTTTGTAGATTTTAGTTAGATGGGGCATTCAGCTAGCAGTTTCTCATGCTCCTGTCTGATTGTATACATATTCTTTCCATGCATGTCAAATTGTTAGTGTTTTCATACTATGTTATGAGCTACAGCTGTGTATGAACTATCTCTTTGTGGCTTATGTCTGTTACCCCCGCAATAAACCAGTGACTATTAACTTCCCAAGCTATGAACCCCTTACCTGGGACAAACCTTTGAAGTGCCAATATCCTAACAAAGTCCCAAAAAACTCTCAAAACATGAAATTGGCAAGCAGGTCAAATTACGATCGAAGTTCACAATAACGATTCAAATAACTGGGTAGGTGAGTGAAGGAAAAGACATGCTTTTGTGCTATGCTCTCATTTCTGGCCATCCCATCTAAATGCACCTTTATAAATATTGGCAAATATTATGTTTATATAATGCCACTTAGTTTTGAAAAAGTCTCAATGTTGTATAAACTCCCTTCGTTTCAGTTGCTGTGTCCCTATAAGTTAAGCAATGTAGTCTGTCGTCCTTGGTATCAGGCAGGGGTAATTGTCGTCTTCATCATTCTCAGTTTCATCTGATGTGATAGTAGATGTAAGTATTGTCATATATGTGTTTATTTCATTAGGTGACAGTGGGACCAGTCCAAGTTCGTTTATTGCAGCTACCGCTTCTTTCTATGTTGCAGCATTCTGATTGGAAGATGGTCTGCCCACTGATCTGGGCATCATCCTCTTGCATCACCTCTTGTGCTGCTGTTTAAGATCTCATTTTGCAGTTCTTACCCCCAATTGCCTCTAAAAGCAACCTGCTCCTAAGGTTCAATTTCTTAAGTTTCAGTTTAACCATATGGAAAATACAGAATTATTGCTGTAAAGCCATAGTGTAATATGGAACAGCAGTGTATGAAAATGCACATTTTGCATGGTTATCCCCATTCAGCTGGATTTTATCGCTGATTTTAGACACTGCATGGTAGGGCACTGCTGTCTATTGCCCTGTGTGTGTGCTCTGATCCCAAAAACATGAAGAAATTGGCAAATACCTGATTGGCACATTTACCTTTTCTACAAGGCCACAGAATATGGTGCAGACATGCACACATGGCAAGAAAATGTCAATGATACATGTTGACTGCAGTATTGTGCCATCAACTAATATGACAAAGGAAAACATAGCTCCAGGTTTGCCATCGAAGCTTCACTGCTTCAGAGTGAAAGTTGAAGTGCTACCTTTCAAAATAACCTTTTTTGACAGGTAAAAACCTCCCTTTTAAATCTTAGTAAATCACCATTATGTAGTCCATGTAGGGTGCAAGGCATTTAAAGTTGGGACATGTAGAAAATTAATGTTACCATGTTCAAACAAGCATTGTAAAGCCAAAGGTTCTGCCTTTAATTTGGTAAAGAATGAAAACAAAGGTGTGAACAGATGCGTACATACTGTTATGCAGTGTTTCAGTGCAAATTGCTTTTTCCTATATGGTCTGTGCATGATTTTGTATTTCCTAAGCTAGTGGTGATCCACTGCAGTAAAACAAAAAGAGAGTTTAGGGATTAATAACAATGCGACTGGAAGCTTGTTGGAATGCAAAGCAGGACACAGATATTGAAGGCACAGAAAGAGACCAGGTGCACAGAAACACAGAAAAGTATTGTTGGATGGTCCAGGAGAATAAGTGGTTAAGAAAAAAGGAGAAGGTCAGTTTGTAACTGATTATGATTTCCAGGTTGGCAGGTAGGTGCATGTGATTTTTTAGGGTAGTTTTAGATAAGCCAGGGATAACAGGATTTCTGAGGTGTTGTTACATGCATCAAGGAGCCTAATCTAATATGAAGTTCTTCATGTTTAACCTCTTCGACGCTGATGACGGAACCGCTCCGTCATCAGCCGCGGTGGCACTGTGCTGATGAGGGAGCGGTTCCATCATGGCCCGCTCGACGTGCCTGCGCGGCGCGTTCTATTGAGCGGGCGGGGCCATGACGAAACCGCTCCGTCATGAGCACAGCGTGTGAGCGCCGCGCAGCCCCCCGCCCCCTTAGCGCTGGGGCGGAATAGCCGCCGCTGCAAAGGTGTTAAGGTTTGGTGACCATATCACGATCAGATAAAAAGGTGTTGGATATTGATCTTAAGAAGCAGAGTGAGGTCATTATTACAAGTTTAGCGGTTGGACTGCCATAGGACCGCATCTGCCCCGCCAGCATCCCACGGTGCTGGCTGTGCAAAGACATATTTTGACCGCCATATTACAAGTTGACCATGTGGCCGGCGGTGGGGAGGTGGGGATCTTGCAGTTCTGGTGAGTACTGTTCACAAACATATGTGAGCAGTCCTGGCAATAGGTGTATCGTGCCAAAAGGACTCACCAGTAGATCACCGCAAATAGGATCCTTATCCTTGTCATGAAGATCCTGCTGTGAAGGGGGGGGCTTGGAGAAAGGGATCTGCTTCGGAATCTGCCAGGAAGGAGAGGAAAGAGGTGAGTACGTGCCCCAAATCCTTTGTCACCACCAGCTTGAAGCAGGTGGTCAGAACGCCACAGTCTGTCCGTGGAACAGGCAATCCGGACAGCGGAGCAGCTTCCCTGTACCGTCCTATGGCAGCTGCCTTTCCCCGACAGCGAACCCAGTGGTTGGTGGTCTGTCAGCATGCTGTGTGTCGATTTAGATACCCTATATAGGTTTCCCGATTTATGCCCTTATATAGGCACAATTCCCTTTGCCCTTATGTAGGCATAGAAATCCTACCCTTATTTAGGCATTATCCATGCTAACCAAATACAGGCATGGTCACCTACATCCGTCCAACCACGTCACAATGAGTTCTTGGAAAACTAGACTCTAAAGGCTTTAGGACTTCCCCTTGTTTGGGTTATTGATTTCTCCAAGAACTCATTTCTTATGCATGAACATCTATTCCTTAGGTGCTCCTTCATGACGTTCCTCTGCCGAACTTTTACGTCAATACTGGCATTCCTCAACACCTTCAAGGTATAAATATACCTTCACTTGCCATGGCAAACCACGGTACAGTCCGGCTGCATACTTGCACTATGCGGCTCGCCACGGCAAGTTGGGAAGGATCTCGAGTCCCCGCCTGTTGCACTGACCAGGCGCAGTCATCCTCCTTGCAGAGAATCCAGCTCCAGTGTTTCTGACTCCCCTTGCGGGGTATTAGAGATCAAGACCTGGAAAGAGATTCTAACCTCTCTCATTCTAAGGTATGGAGTGGACTAGAACCTTGAGGGACTTTTGGCAAATCTTGGCAACACCAAACTAAACTATAGCTAAACTAGACTATAGAAAAACAGCACCTACTTTTTACCTCGTACTACACTTATGTTAGGTACACTGGAAGCTCCAGATGAGTATTTATATTTTAGCCTGTGTTATTTATGTATGTATTTTTATGAATATATGTCATAGCTACAAACCATGCTATTGCACTATTATTTTATCTTACTGCTAACGCTGTACGTATTATACTTCACATTCTGTCTTACTATTGTAGCAGTTCATATCTCTTGAACGAGAAATAAGCATGTTAAATAAACCCTTTTTATTGAAACGCCCATCTATCTATTTCTGTGTAAACTCTGTAGAAACAAAGCATGCATGATTGGCTGAGTGAAACTGTTATCTATTGTTTCCACGATTTTGAGACTGTTCCAATTTTAAGGGAAACAAAGTTGTCATGTTTTTTGCGGTTGTCAGAAACTAATTCCTTCTTGTTCATTCGAGAAGTTTCTGAGTTAGCTGGCACACACAAGTAATTAAGTTTAATGTACTCGATAGAGACATAATGACCTCAGTCCTATGTCAAAACTATAGTGTATATCATTCCAATGCGCAGAGCCTATCAGGGATATAGGAACTACACTACATTGCCACTGCCGATACGCTGGTCCACGGGACCACCAAATTGTAATAAAGCCCTTAACCCTTACAACTAAAATTTTGAACCATTAGTCATTGCTTAGTAGAGTCCGTAACCATTTCTAGAATGGTAATTTTTCTCCTTTATAGAACATTGATTCTTTGTTTCTCAGTACTGCAATAGGAAGCACTCTTAAAACAGGTGAAATAACACATCTAATCGCCACAGGCATAAAAGTGAGAGAGAAAGACTGTTTTGGCCTGATTCAAAATGTTAATGATACTTTCTTTAGGAAATGTTTAAATAGGGCTGAACCAAATGAACCATTGGGTGAGTGGACCTGACACTAAGTCCTTTGCCCTGTATGCTTTTAGTGCTGTGGCATGAGATGGTTATACTGCTAATCTCATCTGTAGACATTCATTAAAAGAACAATTTTTTTACTTTTCCACTTAACACTTGAAACTCCATGCTGCAGTAGCGTTTTAATAAGCTCCACATTTCTAACGACTAGTCGCCTATGAGACTGTTAGAGTATATCCATGTGTATCCCTTCCCTATGTATATAGAGATAACTCTAATCACTTGAACATGCAGTAGTCCGCTTTGTTCTTTTCCATTCCTATGTGATTTTTAGAGTATATCCAGTTTTACCCCTTCCCTATATATATAGAGATAACTCTAATCACTAGTTTATGCAGGAGTCCGCTTTGCTCTCTAACATTCCTATGTGACTCTTAGAGTATATCCATGTGTATCCCCTCCCTAAGTAGATAGAGATATCACTAGTATATGCCTAGAGTTTATCCTTTTGCACCTTCTCCTTGTGTGACTATCTCTTGTACATTTGCAATTTTTTTCTGCTGTACCTGTTTTATAACGCATGTAATCCTAAGTATAGCCAGGTGTATCCCTTCCCCCGTGTGAAGAGATAACCCTATTCACTAGAACAAAAAGAAATGTGTTCCTTATGTAACGTAACTGATTCTATGTAAAGTGCTTTGATAACATGTAACGGAACTGGTGCTATGTAAAGCGCTCTGATAACCTAATCGGTTCAATTTCGCGCTATATAAAACTCTAAAAATAAATAAATAAATAAATAACCATCCTTTTCACATGGACATCATTTAAGTGTTGCCAGGGGTCACACCTGTGTATCTCCTAGCTTGCCCCTTTAGACCCCTGGCACTGCCTTAGCAACCCTGGCCTCTGATGTGGCAAAGGTAACGCCAAGTACAGAAGGTAAACAGTGCAGTGATGTGCACTGTTTACTTTTTGCAGCTCTATCTGTGAACAGAGGCATTAAATTTAAAACAAGTATACAGCTATACTCTGCTAGATATGTTCCATATTTTTATTATTGTGAACATATAGAAAAGTATGTGTTTAAATATAAAACTCATGTGCTGTAATGAATCACAATGCCTTACAAGTGACTCAACCAAAATGCATTATCAATGCTAAAGAACAATTTTTGTCAATAACATAGTTCACATTGATCTACATGAAGAAATACAGGTGGACAAAATCAAGAGTCTTTTTTGAATATTTTGGTGCTTCTTCTGTAACTTTTCAATTAATTTTACACTTATGGTATACGCTAAGGAAACTATTGAATCAGGAACTTTAGGAGAGGCTTCCCATCAATATTTTGTATTTTATTGGCTCTATATTTTCCTCTCCCAATAAAGACAATTTTTGTGCAATGAAAATTAAAAATACATAATGTTTTTCCCCTGTCAGTACCCTATTTAAAATGTAAGCTGATAATGTGGACATTTATCTATGATAGTAAATTGTGTCATTATATAATTGAGTGACCGACGAGAGGTACCTCCGTCCGGAGGCTCCCAGAGTTAGGGATAGCTATCAGAGAAAATCCCTCCTAGAGCTCTACCATTGGGTCCAATTCTCCAGGACAAGAAGGATCTAAGGCTATTTAACCGAAATTACCTACACCCCAGGAGGCCTGGGAGCGAGGTGCCGTCAGAGTAGACTTCATGCTGGGTTCCCACGCGCTGGACGACAGCGCTGACTCTTCCGTGCAGTGTGCTGCTCCACGGCACAGAGGACCATGCAGACCACCCTGTCCCTGCTGAGGGAGACCAGGAGGTTAATCCTACTGTTGCGCTACCCCCGATTGCATTGACTGGTAAGATGGTGCCAGACGACTGAACTGATGCTCTGGTGCAGCCTGCTCATGAGCATTGAGAGACGGCGATGCCCTCGCTGACCACCAGGTCCCCACTGAGAGAGGCCCATGAGGTGATTGTGGTACAGCTCTGTCCCTGGTGACTGCCACATCCGAAGGGACCAAATCACTGGTGAGCATTTACCTCTGCCTGCGCTGCCCCTGCCTTTTGTGAACAGGAGGGATTAAGCACTCGGGAGGTCTTTCTTCATGGAGGGTGATTAAATCTGCATTTCGACAGAATGTGAGGCATGTTCCGGAGCTTGACTACACAGAGCAGCTATGTCCTCACCAGAGGCCATCATGCAGCATCGTGTTTCTTCTGTTTTCTTGGTCCTGCCTCATGCTGAGCAGAGGAGTTTCTGGCAACTACTGGCCCCCATCCATCCACCGAAGTACCAGAGTTGTTTTTTTGCGTGTTTGTTGCAGTCCCCGTGAATTTTTTTCAAGCTACCACTAAACTCCTGATGGCCCGGTGGCCCAGCGAGGGGCTACCTGTGTCAGCCTTTCATCCATCTTGGTTCCCCATCTCACCCTATCGCTCTACTGAGATGGCTGCCTTTCCTAATTGAAACAAAGATAGGACTTCACACATACAACTTCGCTAAAAGCAAAGTAGGACTGTCCTCAACCTTCACTAAAAGCAACATTAAGTCTATACCAAACAGCGGGCATCTTGGAATGATCTCTCCCTAATGAGTTATCTGAACTTTTAACGCAGTTTACCTACAATTACAGTGCAACCCAATTTTTGTTCTCAGCACTGATCTACACCTATGACACTACTACCCTTCTTCCACGATCAGTCATTGTCCACTGGCACCCTGCGGACTCATGACTACTGGTTGGCTCAACTGACACTCCATCAACCTATCTCCTACTTGCAAGACGAGCCCCATGCCTGCAACATGCCTGAGAATTGACCAGATAGCACCTCCCCAGAAGTCTAGTCACAGCAACAATGCCTGTACCCTACCCAAGACCTCTCGTCACCGCACTCGAGAGGTACGGCCCCAACTCCTGCAGCATAACATATCCAATTAATCTATCATGTAATGATAAAAACTAATTGCAGATACCTACTCTAGGACAACCAGTGGCAATAAAAAGACTGACTTAATTTTCTACTCTGAGTACCTAGCAAAATGAGGAAAATCTTTCTTCTCCACCTTCCAGTTGCAAACACTCTCAGAGTTTCAGTGGGGAGATCTTCATATATACCTTCAGGATGGGTAACATCCTTGTACAAGTGAACGACCATCATCTTTCTACCTTCGACCGGCACTTCCCATCTCTTCTATCCACACAATACCAAATTGATTTTGCCCCCCAGGACTTCAATGATGTTCCATAAAGGCAAGATCTCTGACCTTCTTGGTCGGTGTCACTGCCCTCCCCCTGTGCAGCTCCACAGTTAAGGCTCTACCCTTAGCTCCAGCTTGAATTCCTCAGGTAGATGTTCAAGGCCCTCCTACACCCGCAGGCGCCTGCCTGCGCCTCAACCCTGGTGGTCTAGTCAAAGAGCATCCTGCTCTTCTGCTCTTCCGCATGTTCTGTGTCCTTTTGCCTTTTCTCATGCTTGCCTTTTTCTTGTTTGCCTTTTTTCTCATGGTAGCCTTTTTCTCTTTGCTACTTTCTTTTTCTTTTGCCTCTTTCTCTTTGCTTTTTGCCTCTTTTTACCTTTTGCCCATCCCGCTCCCTCTTCCTGTGCTCCCCGATGCTGCTGCCCCCGCAACCCCTCCCCTGCATGTAGTTCCCACCTCCGTGCTGATCACCGTTTCCCCGACCCCTACTTACTAGTGGCCACTGTGTAGCAGCACAGAAATCTGGGACCTCCTCAACACTCACCTGCCCTATGTCACCTTCCTCACAAAAACCAGGAACAGCACTAGCTCTGCACCCAACATCGTGACCGCCATCCCTGACGGATACAAGACCCTGAAAAAAGACCACCCAAACCGCCCAGAAGGAGGCCTCACCATAATTGACAAAAGCTTTCTCTGATTGACAGCCACCAACTCAGACAGCACCTTGACCCACATGGAACACATCACTTCCAGATCCAGATCAACCTCGGATCGACACTCTGCGGAACACTCAAATACAGACCACCTGGCACCCACACCTCATTCACCAATGCCATCACTGACTTAATCGCACCCCGCGCCCTCGTCTCCACCGAATACATACTACTCGGAGACCTGAACATCCACCAGAGACCCCAAGCAACTTGTCTCCACCCCCACTCACACAGCAGGGCACACACTCAACCCCATCTTCGCAGGAGAAAACAATATCTTCTTCAGCCACCCCACAGAACTGCTCTGGACTGACCACCAATGCATCACCTTATCCTTTACTAAAACCACCACACACAAACATGTGCGCCACCTCCCCCACAGAATCTAGAACAAAGTCTCCTAAGAACACCTCACCTCCACCCTCACCTGCACTCCACCCCTAACTACAACAGACGCCAACATTGCGGCAAGCATCCTCCACCAATTGATCACAAACCGCAACCAACACACTAGTCCCCCTCCATATCACCATGAGACAACACAACAAGAAAGCTAACTGGTTCACCACGGCACTCCTAGAATCCAATCACTCCTGCCGACAACCAGAAAAGACGTGGAGAAACAGCAAAACTCCAGAAGCATGCTCCACCTACAAAACAGCTACCATGGCACATCACCACCTCATCAAATCTTCAAAGAAAAACTTCCCCCAAGACAGAATCCTCTCCAACACCCATAACTCCAAGGAACTCCTCGCTATCATTGAGGAATTTGTCAAACCCAGCAGGAATTTGCCAAACCCAACAGCGAAACAACAGATGTCCCTCCCTCCCAAGACCTCTGCAACAGACTCAGCTCCTTCTGTCACCTCAAGACCAAGACGCTCTATGACAATTTCAATGACCAAGACATCTGAACCGCCAAAACCCCCACCGCCAGTGATGCCACCCACCAGACCCTTCTTACCTGGACCCTACTCATGACAGAAGTCACCCTAAAGACCATGAAGAGCATCCATACCTTCTGACCCCTGCCAGCCTCACATCTTCCACAGAGCTGCCACAGCCATCACACCCGAGCTACGTCGAACCATCAACTGCTCCCTTGAGTCCACCACATTCCCCGATGACTAGAAGCGTGCCAAAGTCAACCCCCTCCAAAAGAAGCCCTCTGCAGACCTGACAGACCTCAAGAACTTTGGTCCATCCCACTGCTCCTTTTTGCAGCCAAGGTCATTGAAAAGGCTGTTAGCACTCTGTTGGCACACTTCATCGAAATCAACAGCATTCTAGACACCTCTCAATCTGGATTCCGCAGCTACCACAGCACCCTCCTCACTGCCACAGATGACATCCGCACCCTCCTCGACCAAGGCCAAATTGCAGCCCTTATCCTTCTGGACCTATCAGCAACCTTCAACACCTTTTCCCATCGCACATTAGCCACCAGACTCCACGACGCCCGCATCCAAAGAAAGGCCCTAGACTGGTTACGATCATTCCTCACAGGCAAAACACAGGGAATAAGACTGCCAACCTTCCTCTCAGAACCAAAAGGGATCAGGCGCAGAGTACCCCAAGGATCCTCGTTCAGTCCCACCCTCTTCAATGTCTACATGGCCCCCTTTGCTACCATCATCAGAAACCATGGACTCAACATCGTCTCCTATGCCGATGACACCCAACTCATCCTCTCCCTCACCAAGGAACCCGACATCACCAAACACAGCTTCCAAGAAGGGATGAAAGCCGTAGCAACCTGGATGAAGAGCAGCTGCCTAAAACTCAACTTGGAGAAAAGAGAAGTCCTCATCCTCGAGTCCACCCCTTCTGCATGGGATGACACCTGGTGGCCCCCACCCTCAGAAACCCACCCACCCCAACAGACAGTGCACATAACCTCATCATCATACTAGACTCAACACTCGCTATGAATTTCCTCCGCAAGCTTCAACAACCTCCATATACTACGCAAGACATTCAAGTGGATCCCCCCGACTCCAGGAAAACAGTCACTCACACATTCTTCACCACCAGACTAGACTACAGTAACTCCCTCTGTGGCGAAATCAACAAAAAACTCCTCAGCAAACTCCAGACCGTCCAGAACACTGCAGCCAGACTGATCCTCGATATCCTATGGAACAACCACGTCACCCAATACCTTTGTGACCTCCACTGGCTTCAAAGCTTTAAAGTTGTTCACACACACATACAAGGCCCTCCACAACACTGACCCCAAAACCTCAATGACCACATCCCCTTCCGTACCCCCAAAAGAAACCTCTGCTTAGCTGACCTCTCCCTAGCCACCGTCCCACGCTTCTACAGCAGGTGGAAATTCTTTCTCCTACCTCGCAGCCAAAACCTGGAATAACCACCCCCCTCATTTCCAGCAAAGCCAGACACTGCACCAATTCAGGAAGGTCCTCAAGACCTGGCTTTTCAAATGACCCCAACGGAGCTGCTCATACCCACCCTCAGCGCATGAGAACCTAATGTGTGAGTAGTGTGTTCTACAAAACCCTGATTGATTGATTGATCGATACAAGTCTACATCACTCCCCTCTACGATCACACCCCCTATTCTTGAGCACAACACGCAGTTTTCGGAGACACCCACTCATCACAATAGCACCAATCCCAAGTCTAGCTCTCTCATTTTTGAGCCCAACTGTTCAACAACACCCACTTTCAGACCAGTTCTTACCCCACAAGTTCCAGCCCAGGGACACTGACCTCCCTACTATTGATCACCACCCACCCCCGCTTGTCATGGGACCCTCCGCCTGTCTTCCTCCCTATTGAACTGGTTCCCTCAGTGACACTATTTCTCCACTGCAGAGAAAAAAGATGGATTCTCTAGGTAATAACCTTTCTCAGGTAAAATGTGTTCCTGACCAAATTTACACGGCACCCCACTCCAAATATAGAGAAGTATACTCACCCAAAAAACTCTTCCCAATGTCAGGCGCCACCTTTGCACAACCTCCATCCCTTTGAGTCGCATGTTCCACGGATCCTAATGAGCACTCAATCCCCTATCCCCACTTGAAGTTGAATCATTCTGCAAATCATACAACACAAATACTCAACAGATTTACACCAAATCTCCGTCCTCAATACCAGTAATCTTGAGCACAAATAGAATCCCTCGAATGAATGTATCCCCCAGACCACCAGCCCAATACACCACAATTCAGACTCTACACTCTACTCCTAACAACTTGACCTCCCTTTCCTGCATGCTTCTTAACTGCAGACAGGAAGTTAAACATGCAACAGAAATATCAGAAACGATTTTAGCTGACGACATTGACATCTCTTTCTTGACGGAAGCCTGGCTTAATGAATACTCTACCCCCATGTTGGACTTGCTCACTCCCCCTGGATATTCAATAATTGGAAGAGATTAACCTATACAAACAGGGGGTGGATTAGCAATCATTCATAAAGATGGATTCAAACTGAACACACTTGAATCCATGGACTACTCAAATATCTTGGAGTTAAAGTTAAACTCCTAATAAAAGGCACCAACCCTATCTTACTCCACGCGATCTATCCCTCCCCTGTCTGGTGATCGTACACTCTTCACTGAAGAATTAACCAACCTAACTACAAAATTCTCCATTACTGACACCAACGATGTGCTTCTAGGCAACGTTAATCTGCACTGGAAAGACACAGAAGACACCACAGTCAAGAACTTTTTAAACATTCTTGTATAGAATGCCCTTAAACAAACCTGCAACAAACAGACCACAGTACTACTAACTCTACGCTAGATGCTATAATTACTAGAAAGAATCTTGTCTCCCTTCAAGCCACCCTACCCATCGACTAGTCTGACCACCACATAATACGATTTTATCTCAGGGCAAATCCCAGTACTCGCCCTCCATCAGCCAATAAATTGACCTACTGGACAAGGAACCTCAAGCAAATCCTATTAACATAGCTGGAATCTAGACTCAGCACCCCTATAAACTCCCAAACTTACCTTACCTCCATTCATGACGTCACCACCCTATATAGCTCATTGACAAATGTTCTGTACCAAGTGGCCTCTATCAAATTAAAGAGTTCTAGAAAAATCCATCCATTCTCCCCCAGAGCAATCTATCTCTCTTTTCGGAAAGCGAGTGCAGCTTCTTATACTAAGAGGAAAACACCTACATATATGGCTGCCAGTGCGTGCATAGATGGCCTTCAAGGTGGTGTCTGGCTGTAATAGCAGTGCCTAAGGCTTCTAGCCTCTAGTCAGCCTTTTGTTAAATGAGCTTCTGATTGTCGGCAAGCTATGTTAATCGGGAAACGTCCATTACAACGAAGCCTTTACAACGAAATCGTTAACCACGCATGCAGTACAACGCATGCGTGGTTAACACGAAAGCCTTTACCGCGCATACCTTTACTACGAGGTTTGTAGTAAAGGTATATGTGGTAAAGGTAAAAAGTAAAAAAGGGGGGTTTGGGGGGGTCTCCCCCCAAAAAAGAAACTCACCTGAAGTCACGTCGGGAATCAGCGTCGTTTAAGAGAAAACGGAAAATAAACTTCTGTTTTCTCTTAACGACGTATGACGTCACCACGCTAGTAATTGTGGTAAATGTTATGCGTGGTAAACGAATTCCGTTGTAACGCATGCGTGGTAAAGGCATGCGTTGCAACGGAATTCATTGTAATGTCATATATTCATGTTAATCAAGCAGACCTAACCTATTGTGATTTAATTCGTGTTATGGGGGAGCATTCCATGACAGCCTTTTTCCAAGGACTGCAAGTTGGTCATTCCACACTGCCCTAACCCTCTCATTCTGACAGAATAACCCATGTCGATCACTTGCAGGAATAACGCTTTGATATGTCTGTTATTGAGATTCTATACATTGCATCCTCAAATGTAGAAGGTTGTTGTCACCACATGGGGATCCTGGAGTGGATCATGCCCTACTTTAGCACCATTAACAGTGGGTTATGGTCAGGTAGGGGTTTTGCTAAATATGATTCCCTGGACATCGATCCTTTTAGGTGTGATGTTATGGAGCATATCTAGGTGGGTGTATAACATATGTAGAAGTAAATAGTATGAGTACTGACTGTGTCAGGTAGGCCACTCTCCTCACATAATTCAAGTCCCAACTCCTTGTCCACTCTACTACCTTATCTGTTAGTTGTTTTTGAGGGAACTCCTTGCAAGCGGTGTGCATCCTGTCTACATTCATATCCAGTGAACGCTAAAATCTTCCACCTAGAAGGAGTGGTTTGTTCATGGATGCCACAATCAGTTGCAAGACTCTATCTAAGGGGGTTGTCTGTTTAATGCTTGGGGTGTAAAGTCCCAATAATGAATTCATCTGCCATCTAGTTGTCTGTTTCATACGTGTATTTCCATTTATTTATTGCCTCTCCATTCTGAAGCAGACTTATGGTTTAACCCATAGTAAAACCACTCTCGCATACGTGAATTATGTGGAATAGTATAAATGTCCTTTCCATCTCCCTCTCTGTCTCATTGAGGTTTGTTTCCCGAGTCCTCTGACATTCCACTTCAGAATATATACATGTCAGTGTTTGTAGATTTTAGTTAGATGGGGCATTCAGCTAGCAGTTTCTCATGCTCCTGTCTGATTGTATACATATTCTTTCCATGCATGTCAAATTGTTAGTGTTTTCATACTATGTTATGAGCTACAGCTGTGTATGAACTATCTCTTTGTGGCTTATGTCTGTTACCCCCGCAATAAACCAGTGACTATTAACTTCCCAAGCTATGAACCCCTTACCTGGGACAAACCTTTGAAGTGCCAATATCCTAACAAAGTCCCAAAAAACTCTCAAAACATGAAATTGGCAAGCAGGTCAAATTACGATCGAAGTTCACAATAACGATTCAAATAACTGGGTAGGTGAGTGAAGGAAAAGACATGCTTTTGTGCTATGCTCTCATTTCTGGCCATCCCATCTAAATGCACCTTTATAAATATTGGCAAATATTATGTTTATATAATGCCACTTAGTTTTGAAAAAGTCTCAATGTTGTATAAACTCCCTTCGTTTCAGTTGCTGTGTCCCTATAAGTTAAGCAATGTAGTCTGTCGTCCTTGGTATCAGGCAGGGGTAATTGTCGTCTTCATCATTCTCAGTTTCATCTGATGTGATAGTAGATGTAAGTATTGTCATATATGTGTTTATTTCATTAGGTGACAGTGGGACCAGTCCAAGTTCGTTTATTGCAGCTACCGCTTCTTTCTATGTTGCAGCATTCTGATTGGAAGATGGTCTGCCCACTGATCTGGGCATCATCCTCTTGCATCACCTCTTGTGCTGCTGTTTAAGATCTCATTTTGCAGTTCTTACCCCCAATTGCCTCTAAAAGCAACCTGCTCCTAAGGTTCAATTTCTTAAGTTTCAGTTTAACCATATGGAAAATACAGAATTATTGCTGTAAAGCCATAGTGTAATATGGAACAGCAGTGTATGAAAATGCACATTTTGCATGGTTATCCCCATTCAGCTGGATTTTATCGCTGATTTTAGACACTGCATGGTAGGGCACTGCTGTCTATTGCCCTGTGTGTGTGCTCTGATCCCAAAAACATGAAGAAATGGGCAAATACCTGATTGGCACATTTACCTTTTCTACAAGGCCACAGAATATGGTGCAGACATGCACACATGGCAAGAAAATGTCAATGATACATGTTGACTGCAGTATTGTGCCATCAACTAATATGACAAAGGAAAACATAGCTCCAGGTTTGCCATCGAAGCTTCACTGCTTCAGAGTGAAAGTTGAAGTGCTACCTTTCAAAATAACCTTTTTTGACAGGTAAAAACCTCCCTTTTAAATCTTAGTAAATCACCATTATGTAGTCCATGTAGGGTGCAAGGCATTTAAAGTTGGGACATGTAGAAAATTAATGTTACCATGCCCCTATATCGGCAAGGCCCTAAAAGTGATTTTTTACTGTGGCAGGCCAGACTGTATGGAGTAGAACGTCAGTGTACAGATTAAAATGCTAATACTGTATCTGGGAAAGGGACCAGTAGGAAAAATGATTAATCAACTATTTGTTATAGATATAAAAAATACAATTATATGATAAAATTAGATATTAATATGTATTAAGGAAAGGTAATTTCTGAACTTCCTAGAGATTAATTTACCTTAACTCTCCAGCTTATCCCAGCTGGTGCTCAGTGTGGGAAGAGGTGTGAATCTCATCTGAGCTCAAAAGAATATGTAGGGGGGGCTCTGGGCACTCTGTTGGCACCTCAGGGTCCAATCCTGCATGACAAGTCTATCTGAAGCATACGCTTTGCATCTTTTGAAGAGACAGACAGCATGTCAGGACAAGGCGCTCGACCTCGGACCTGGGGATCTGGGTTCGAGTCTTGGTAACGACGCCAAACATCCTGTGATTCTGGGCAAATCACTTAATCTCCCCGTGCCTAACAAAAATGAATGTGTGTCCTCATGTAACGTAACTGGTGCTATGTAAAGCGCTTGGATACCTGATTCAGTTCGGGTCAAGTTCCCGCTATATAAAACTCTGCAAAAAAAAAATATATATACCTGTGTATCCTCTGTCTGTCTCTGAATTTGGTGTGGGTACAGTGCTTATTTCAAACTGGATCTTAGTGTTAGATGTGGGAGAACACTAGGATTACAACCGTACATCCCCAGCATTCAGAGCCCAGGTTCAGTTTGGCCTGAAGACCTTTACCATCTTGGATTTGCCCTGGCACATTGCATTTTTAGCCTGTTTGCAGTAAAGAAATTTAAGGAAACATGCACTACTGAAAAATAGGTAAGCAAGGACCTGGGAGCAATTATTCTATTGGTCAAAAAGGGACTAGGTGTTTCTTAAGTGTATTCCACCCACAGGCTGGTGAACCCTACAATGATGGAATTTGTGAAAGTATGCCAGGTAGACCGAACCTGCTCCACTGGTATCAGTGACCTGGCCCTGAGGAGGTGGGACCCCCTTCCACTTGAAATCCAAGGACAGAAGATCTCTAATGATCATAAGGCTGATCCCATGGGTGGCTCCAAGAGCATAACAAAGCTGAAAAGGACTTTTATGTGAAAAATTCCAGCTGAACAGTTGCAACTGGACATGGACTCAAATTCGCTGTGGCCCTCTGCCTGACGTCCTGAGAGTCTCTAAGCGCTCCCCCTGAGGTACTGGGGCCTTTGAAGTGAAGTCTTGTGGTTAAAAGAAGGCCATATTTTCACACTTTTGGCTCCAGAGTTCCATAGCTTCAAAGGGACCAGCAGTGAAAAGATATTCTGGTCATGGTATTGTGACCTTGCAATATTCCCTATCATAGTCCTCTGTGCCATAGCTCCCAGGATTTGAACTCAGGGGTAAATTACTTAAACCGTTCATTGTACCTGACAGGATGGTGAATTCATTTGTTGTGATGGACACCAGTCAACTCCAATTAATGTTTCACTTTCTCACAAATAGTAATTTGATAGCATCCACTTTGAATGCCCCATGAGTATGAGCGCCCTACAGTAGCATGTCTTGGTCTTTTTTAAACTTATATTCTTGCCATCACTGCCCTGCCATAGCATCCTGCCTTGGGACAGTTGTGTAACTGCAACAAATGATGGACAGAATCCTGAATGATTCAACCATTCTCCCCAAATCAAGAGATCTGGGTTAAATCCATTGTTCTTTTGCCCACTACTCCACCCCAGTTTTGACCCCGCCATATGCAAAGCAGTCTTGACCCTGTGCCTCATTGGAACAGTCCAGACCAAACTGCCAAGCCAGGTCCTCCCTGGACCGGAAACAAGCATCCTGGGAACGGTTTCGGGGTATGTCACCCTCCATCAGTCAGGCTAACTTGAATCCAGTGGCACAGTGAGCAAGGGACCCACGTCTGGGCATACCCATTCAACTTATGGTGAAAAGTGTAACAGCAACAAATGATCAACGGAATGCTGAATGATTCAAACAATCTCCCGTATTCAAGAGATCTAGATTAAATCAACCGTTCTTTTGCCCACTACGCCACCCCAGTTTAGACCCAGTCATATGTAAATCAGTCTTGACTCTGTGCCTCATGGGAACAGTCCAGACCAAACTACCCAGACAGGTCCTCCTTGGACTGGAAATAAGCATCCTGGGAGAGTTTTTGTGGTATGTCACCCTTCATCAGCCAGGCTATGCCTGAATCCAGTGGCACAGTGAGCAAGGGACCCCCGTCTGGGCATACCCATACCAGTTAGGGTGAAAAGTGTAACTGCAATAAATGATGGACAGAATAATGAATGATTCAAACATTCACCTCCAGTCAAGAGATCTGGGTTAAATCCCTCGTTCTTTAGCCCACTACGCCACCCCAGTATGGACCCCGCCATATGCAAATCAGTCTTGACTGTGTGCCTCATGGGAACACTCCAGACCAAACTGCCATGCCCGGTCCTCCCTTGACCAGAAACACGCATCCTGAGACGGGTTTCGGGGTATATCGCCGTTCATCAGTCAGGCTAGCTTAAATCCAGTGGCACAGTGAGCAAGGGACCCACCCACATCTGGGCCTACCCATCCCACTTTGGGCGAAAAGTGTATCTGCAACAAATGATGAATGGAATGCGGAATGATTCAAACATTCTCCCCCAGTCAATAGATATGGGTTAAATCCATTGTTCTTTTGCCCACTGCGCCACCCCTGTTTGGACCCAGCCATATGTAAATCAGTCTTGACACTGTGCCTCATGGGAACAGTCCAGACCAAACTGCCAAGACAGGTTCTCCCTGGACCAGAAACAAGCATCCTGGGACTGGTTTTGGGGTATGTCACCATTCATCAGCCAGGCTAGCTTGAATCCAGTGGCACAGAGAGAAAGGGCCCCATGTCTGGGCATACCCATACCAGTTAGGGTGAAAAGTGCACCTGCAACAAATGATGGACGGAATGCTGAATGATTCAAACATTCTCCCCCAGTCAAGAGGTCTGGGTTAAATCCAGCGTTCTTTTGCCCATTTCAGGACATTTGTGAACCCTTGGTTACCTACCTCTGATAGACTGGCATTGACTGGACGGAACCCGGACTTCTAGCACACCTAGTGTGTGCTGGAAGTCCGGTGTATGTTGGTAGGCTCTGGGCCACTGGGCGGGATGGTGGGTGGAGAAAATGTTAAACTACCATTGTCGCTGCCTGTATTTTATGTATGACGTATAAACCACACACCACAACTTGCACAAAAGTGAATTTGGGCATTGAAGAATTGTACCATGGATGACACTGTTGGGGTTTGCTACCTGCTTTATAATTTAACATTGAAACTAAATAAAATATATGTTTTACAAAACATATTAAAATTCCAAAACTCCTCGTACTGTGGCTCTGGCGTAAGGGATAACCTGATACCTCAAAGCAATCAACACACAAAAGGGTGTTCCCCCACCGGGGAACCATCCATTGGTAAATGTCTCACCGAAATTGCTGAACGGAAGGTATTGATGGAATGATAGGCCAAACCCTGTTGGTCCAGGCTGGCCAGAAAATTCAATTCTTCCCACCATTATTTTTCGATTCCTCCCCTATTCCTTCCCTCTCTCCCCTATTCTTATATCCCTTGCCTATCTTTTTCCTCTTGTTTATGCTATGCTTTTGCACTTATACTTTTGAGACTGATATAACTTTGTAACCATGTTCCTTGTGTAAAGAGCTCTGATACCTCCGGGTCGAGCCAGCGCTATATAAAATTCAATAAATGAAATGAAAAATGAAAAACTACTATTGCAGGAATCCTTTGTGCTCTCAATTGGTAAGATGTTTAATAGTTTTGTGAGCATACCACAGTGCTGAACTCGGTTACAAGAAACAATTTCTTGTTAATTACTTCTTTTCTTTCAGGCAATCCTACCATCCTCATAGGTTATGTTATCTTAGTCTAGTTTATAGAGTATATTGCTATCCCACCAAGGCATATAACACTCCTTAGCACACGTATATCACCATAATGTTATATATACAGGTGTTTCCACATTCTGATACAATCACAAAGAGTAGTTGTCATTGGTTCATCAGTTCGTATTTATTCTTGTTCACTGGAAACTTTCCACACAGCCGACACGTGTTTTGTCGTATTTGGGAATGTAACCCACGACTTTTTCAAGGCTATTTCCAGATCTGTTCTCTTTTAATCAGTATGCGGTGATACTGCCAACCCGCATGGGGGTTCTACGGGGTCCTTTGCTGTCTAATATTCCGCCTTTGTTCTCCAATTGACTTCAAGTGTCAGTCTCTACAGGAAGCTTTCGCCCGCTGCTTTCTTTAACGTGAAGGATTCCCCGTTTACAATCAGCGTGTTCGCTCGAATATTAGACAGCAAAGGACCCCGTAGAACCCCCATGCGGGTTGGAAGTATCACCGCATACTGATTAAAAGAGAACAGATCTGGAAATAGCCTTGAAAAAGTCGTGGGTTACATTCCCAAATACGACAAAACACGTGTCGGCTGTGTGGAAAGTTTCCAGTGAACAAGAATAAATACGAACTGATGAACCAATGACAACTACTCTTTGTGATTGTATCAGAATGTGGAAACACCTGTATATATAACATTATGGTGATATACGTGTGCTAAGGAGTGTTATAGCTTGTTTAAGGCTTCTGCCGCATTTTGGAAGGATTAAAGTGGTTCCTTCTACCTTTTAGCACCGTTAGATATAAATCTTGAACTCAAATCAACTGTGAGACTGTCTAGGTGGCGCCAGATAACCTATATCAAACCACTTCTTGTGCCTATATCCCACCAAGGCATGCCAGCATTTCCCTGGGCTTCCTGAACCCTATAAGGAATCGCACTCTTTCCAAGATGCTGGTTGCTTCTGTTCGAGTGCCACGGGCCCTCAGTTGTAGAAACAGGATGGGCATCAGCACTTTAGCACAGTGAACATTTTGGATCATGGGGATCTTTTGCCTCATTGTCTGGTAGTCATCTGCTAGAGTTGAGTCCCAATAGCAGTATAGCTTCAGAGGCATCATCTCTAGTGAAGGGGGTTGTCTTGTTAATCAGGATGATTTGTGATGTTTGGCAGCAATGGGAGGAGTTGGTTCAGAGTGTGTAGCACTTTATCGGTTGTTTGCTATGCCCCCAGTCACCTCCGTACATGAATTTGGAAGTCTGGCCTATTTAATTTGGTCCTTCAGATGCATATTGTACCTGCCAGTGTCCTAAACACGTAGCACGGACAAGGAAAATAAACAATGGCTCCTGCACCCAGGGAGACAACATCCTGCATGTTAGGGCTATTGTGTTAGGATTTGTTCTTCTATGCAGAGATGGAATTTACAAGGATTGGGATTCTTTGTTCTACCATTACATTAGAAGGTAGACAAATGTGCGTGTGTGTGAAATCTCTTGCTGGTGGTTGCTGCCTGAGTGCTGTTGCTGTCAGACCTGTGTTACCTGACATAATTTATGAATTCATAATTTAACACCAAATTTGACTCACTCTCTTTTTGTCTTCCACCTCCTTTCCAGTCTCAGCCCTCTACCAGATCCCTTTTGGCCTCTCCGCCCACCTACCTTTTACATACTGAGCAAATCTGTACCACCAAACCCCACAGTTACACTAGATATTCTGGATCATTGTATTACATTTTGCTATATTGATTTTCGCTAATTGAAGTTTAAAGAATTGTGAATCAGGATGTGCCATGGCTTGGGTCCTGGAACTCCTACAGATTTCCCTCAAAGGAAGATCGGAAAAGCAGACATGACACAGATTTTTTCAGAGTGTGGTTAATCACCAATTTATGTAAGTATCATGTTCTTTAGCCTCTAGAATTTATTTCCAATGCAGAGAAATTTCAATTGATTCTTGCTTCTAACGGAAGCCAGCTGACTATGTTAAGGGCTGGCTTTAAGTGTTCACACTCTTTGTCACTCAAAAATATTCTTTCTGGTTTTGTAGTTTCCAGGTTTCAAGGACTTTCTTTGGGAACCACATGTAAGAGATGTTGCAGTAGAATACATGTGCTATCACCATTTCTCACCAAGTCTGTGATCAATGCTATCTGATGACTGTGTCTAATGAAAGGGTGTATTTTCCAAAGTAAGGAAAGTTGCAGATTTACACCCTTGGATTGCTAAATTCCATATCTTAAGTGAGCAAAGTCCATGTCTTTCTAGGATTGGGGCCAGTTGAAAGGTGGTGAATTGGGATCTTCATCTCCCTACACCAGGATCCTGTTCTCTGCCCTCTTCTTGCTAGGAATCTCTCGTTCACCCACTATATGTTGTCTTTGCATGTGGTTGATTCTGACAATGTTAGATTACCCATGATCCAGCCTAAAGAAGATATAGATGTTTTGGACATAAATGATTTGCTGGTTATTCCTTTAGCCCTCCTGAGCAGATGTGAGGTAACTTCTTTTGCATATGCTGCTCAAAGGTTGTACATGGATACACGATTTTTTTCTAGTATGTTACCCTGGCTTGATTTTGTGCCAATCACTGGGGCAAAACAGACTATTGATTACACAGGAAGTGGTTCAGCCCCAGGTATTTTTTAAGCTTCCTCATAGTCACTTGTTTGTAGGAAATGATTATTTCAGCGGTGTACAACTCTTAAATTTGTTTTTTTACTGCTGTAAGGCCTACCTCTCCCATAAACTTACACTGGAGTTACCTTATTACATTTAACAAGCTGTAATTTCCAAATGGTAGCATGTCACCAGTTCTGGCATTCCAGTTTTTGAAGGCAAATTAAGGTCAGCCGATGTATGCACTTAAACCCGTGGGTCTGATTCACAAAGATGTATTTTCTGCTTAGGTGTGAATAGCTCATGAAAATCCAAGAAGAAGTAAGAGTTAAGTAACACACACTTGCAAAAAATATTTTTGGCCAGTTAATATTAATTTCATAGGCAATTGATAGAAATTCCCTGACAATATTCTGAACGAATTAAAAGTTTAGTCGAACAAAAGAAGCTTGCTGCACTTTGTAATATTTACTGATCTCTGAATCTGGTAAAGATGTATAAAAGCTATTTGCATAGCTTACACTATTTTCTTATAACATCAAAGCACAATTGCTTGCCTTTCCTTGTGAGTAAAGAGGAGACTCATTTTTAACAGCATTAGTTCAAACAAGCATTGTAAAGCCAAAGGTTCTGCCTTTAATTTGGTAAAGAATGAAAACAAAGGTGTGAACAGATGCGTACATACTGTTATGCAGTGTTTCAGTGCAAATTGCTTTTTCCTATATGGTCTGTGCATGATTTTGTATTTCCTAAGCTAGTGGTGATCCACTGCAGTAAAACAAAAAGAGAGTTTAGGGATTAATAACAATGCGACTGGAAGCTTGTTGGAATGCAAAGCAGGACACAGATATTGAAGGCACAGAAAGAGACCAGGTGCACAGAAACACAGAAAAGTATTGTTGGATGGTCCAGGAGAATAAGTGGTTAAGAAAAAAGGAGAAGGTCAGTTTGTAACTGATTATGATTTCCAGGTTGGCAGGTAGGTGCATGTGATTTTTTAGGGTAGTTTTAGATAAGCCAGGGATAACAGGATTTCTGAGGTGTTGTTACATGCATCAAGGAGCCTAATCTAATATGAAGTTCTTCATGTTTAACCTCTTCGACGCTGATGACGGAACCGCTCCGTCATCAGCCGCGGTGGCACTGTGCTGATGAGGGAGCGGTTCCATCATGGCCCGCTCGACGTGCCTGCGCGGCGCGTTCTATTGAGCGGGCGGGGCCATGACGAAACCGCTCCGTCATGAGCACAGCGTGTGAGCGCCGCGCAGCCCCCCGCCCCCTTAGCGCTGGGGCGGAATAGCCGCCGCTGCAAAGGTGTTAAGGTTTGGTGACCATATCACGATCAGATAAAAAGGTGTTGGATATTGATCTTAAGAAGCAGAGTGAGGTCATTATTACAAGTTTAGCGGTTGGACTGCCATAGGACCGCATCTGCCCCGCCAGCATCCCACGGTGCTGGCTGTGCAAAGACATATTTTGACCGCCATATTACAAGTTGACCATGTGGCCGGCGGTGGGGAGGTGGGGATCTTGCAGTTCTGGTGAGTACTGTTCACAAACATATGTGAGCAGTCCTGGCAATAGGTGTATCGTGCCAAAAGGACTCACCAGTAGATCACCGCAAATAGGATCCTTATCCTTGTCATGAAGATCCTGCTGTGAAGGGGGGGGCTTGGAGAAAGGGATCTGCTTCGGAATCTGCCAGGAAGGAGAGGAAAGAGGTGAGTACGTGCCCCAAATCCTTTGTCACCACCAGCTTGAAGCAGGTGGTCAGAACGCCACAGTCTGTCCGTGGAACAGGCAATCCGGACAGCGGAGCAGCTTCCCTGTACCGTCCTATGGCAGCTGCCTTTCCCCGACAGCGAACCCAGTGGTTGGTGGTCTGTCAGCATGCTGTGTGTCGATTTAGATACCCTATATAGGTTTCCCGATTTATGCCCTTATATAGGCACAATTCCCTTTGCCCTTATGTAGGCATAGAAATCCTACCCTTATTTAGGCATTATCCATGCTAACCAAATACAGGCATGGTCACCTACATCCGTCCAACCACGTCACAATGAGTTCTTGGAAAACTAGACTCTAAAGGCTTTAGGACTTCCCCTTGTTTGGGTTATTGATTTCTCCAAGAACTCATTTCTTATGCATGAACATCTATTCCTTAGGTGCTCCTTCATGACGTTCCTCTGCCGAACTTTTACGTCAATACTGGCATTCCTCAACACCTTCAAGGTATAAATATACCTTCACTTGCCATGGCAAACCACGGTACAGTCCGGCTGCATACTTGCACTATGCGGCTCGCCACGGCAAGTTGGGAAGGATCTCGAGTCCCCGCCTGTTGCACTGACCAGGCGCAGTCATCCTCCTTGCAGAGAATCCAGCTCCAGTGTTTCTGACTCCCCTTGCGGGGTATTAGAGATCAAGACCTGGAAAGAGATTCTAACCTCTCTCATTCTAAGGTATGGAGTGGACTAGAACCTTGAGGGACTTTTGGCAAATCTTGGCAACACCAAACTAAACTATAGCTAAACTAGACTATAGAAAAACAGCACCTACTTTTTACCTCGTACTACACTTATGTTAGGTACACTGGAAGCTCCAGATGAGTATTTATATTTTAGCCTGTGTTATTTATGTATGTATTTTTATGAATATATGTCATAGCTACAAACCATGCTATTGCACTATTATTTTATCTTACTGCTAACGCTGTACGTATTATACTTCACATTCTGTCTTACTATTGTAGCAGTTCATATCTCTTGAACGAGAAATAAGCATGTTAAATAAACCCTTTTTATTGAAACGCCCATCTATCTATTTCTGTGTAAACTCTGTAGAAACAAAGCATGCATGATTGGCTGAGTGAAACTGTTATCTATTGTTTCCACGATTTTGAGACTGTTCCAATTTTAAGGGAAACAAAGTTGTCATGTTTTTTGCGGTTGTCAGAAACTAATTCCTTCTTGTTCATTCGAGAAGTTTCTGAGTTAGCTGGCACACACAAGTAATTAAGTTTAATGTACTCGATAGAGACATAATGACCTCAGTCCTATGTCAAAACTATAGTGTATATCATTCCAATGCGCAGAGCCTATCAGGGATATAGGAACTACACTACATTGCCACTGCCGATACGCTGGTCCACGGGACCACCAAATTGTAATAAAGCCCTTAACCCTTACAACTAAAATTTTGAACCATTAGTCATTGCTTAGTAGAGTCCGTAACCATTTCTAGAATGGTAATTTTTCTCCTTTATAGAACATTGATTCTTTGTTTCTCAGTACTGCAATAGGAAGCACTCTTAAAACAGGTGAAATAACACATCTAATCGCCACAGGCATAAAAGTGAGAGAGAAAGACTGTTTTGGCCTGATTCAAAATGTTAATGATACTTTCTTTAGGAAATGTTTAAATAGGGCTGAACCAAATGAACCATTGGGTGAGTGGACCTGACACTAAGTCCTTTGCCCTGTATGCTTTTAGTGCTGTGGCATGAGATGGTTATACTGCTAATCTCATCTGTAGACATTCATTAAAAGAACAATTTTTTTACTTTTCCACTTTACACTTGAAACTCCATGCTGCAGTAGCGTTTTAATAAGCTCCACATTTCTAACGACTAGTCGCCTATGAGACTGTTAGAGTATATCCATGTGTATCCCTTCCCTATGTATATAGAGATAACTCTAATCACTTGAACATGCAGTAGTCCGCTTTGTTCTTTTCCATTCCTATGTGATTTTTAGAGTATATCCAGTTTTACCCCTTCCCTATATATATAGAGATAACTCTAATCACTAGTTTATGCAGGAGTCCGCTTTGCTCTCTAACATTCCTATGTGACTCTTAGAGTATATCCATGTGTATCCCCTCCCTAAGTAGATAGAGATATCACTAGTATATGCCTAGAGTTTATCCTTTTGCACCTTCTCCTTGTGTGACTATCTCTTGTACATTTGCAATTTTTTTCTGCTGTACCTGTTTTATAACGCATGTAATCCTAAGTATAGCCAGGTGTATCCCTTCCCCCGTGTGAAGAGATAACCCTATTCACTAGAACAAAAAGAAATGTGTTCCTTATGTAACGTAACTGATTCTATGTAAAGTGCTTTGATAACATGTAACGGAACTGGTGCTATGTAAAGCGCTCTGATAACCTAATCGGTTCAAGTTCGCGCTATATAAAACTCTAAAAATAAATAAATAAATAAATAACCATCCTTTTCACATGGACATCATTTAAGTGTTGCCAGGGGTCACACCTGTGTATCTCCTAGCTTGCCCCTTTAGACCCCTGGCACTGCCTTAGCAACCCTGGCCTCTGATGTGGCAAAGGTAACGCCAAGTACAGAAGGTAAACAGTGCAGTGATGTGCACTGTTTACTTTTTGCAGCTCTATCTGTGAACAGAGGCATTAAATTTAAAACAAGTATACAGCTATACTCTGCTAGATATGTTCCATATTTTTATTATTGTGAACATATAGAAAAGTATGTGTTTAAATATAAAACTCATGTGCTGTAATGAATCACAATGCCTTACAAGTGACTCAACCAAAATGCATTATCAATGCTAAAGAACAATTTTTGTCAATAACATAGTTCACATTGATCTACATGAAGAAATACAGGTGGACAAAATCAAGAGTCTTTTTTGAATATTTTGGTGCTTCTTCTGTAACTTTTCAATTAATTTTACACTTATGGTATACGCTAAGGAAACTATTGAATCAGGAACTTTAGGAGAGGCTTCCCATCAATATTTTGTATTTTATTGGCTCTATATTTTCCTCTCCCAATAAAGACAATTTTTGTGCAATGAAAATTAAAAATACATAATGTTTTTCCCCTGTCAGTACCCTATTTAAAATGTAAGCTGATAATGTGGACATTTATCTATGATAGTAAATTGTGTCATTATATAATTGAGTGACCGACGAGAGGTACCTCCGTCCGGAGGCTCCCAGAGTTAGGGATAGCTATCAGAGAAAATCCCTCCTAGAGCTCTACCATTGGGTCCAATTCTCCAGGACAAGAAGGATCTAAGGCTATTTAACCGAAATTACCTACACCCCAGGAGGCCTGGGAGCGAGGTGCCGTCAGAGTAGACTTCATGCTGGGTTCCCACGCGCTGGACGACAGCGCTGACTCTTCCGTGCAGTGTGCTGCTCCACGGCACAGAGGACCATGCAGACCACCCTGTCCCTGCTGAGGGAGACCAGGAGGTTAATCCTACTGTTGCGCTACCCCCGATTGCATTGACTGGTAAGATGGTGCCAGACGACTGAACTGATGCTCTGGTGCAGCCTGCTCATGAGCATTGAGAGACGGCGATGCCCTCGCTGACCACCAGGTCCCCACTGAGAGAGGCCCATGAGGTGATTGTGGTACAGCTCTGTCCCTGGTGACTGCCACATCCGAAGGGACCAAATCACTGGTGAGCATTTACCTCTGCCTGCGCTGCCCCTGCCTTTTGTGAACAGGAGGGATTAAGCACTCGGGAGGTCTTTCTTCATGGAGGGTGATTAAATCTGCATTTCGACAGAATGTGAGGCATGTTCCGGAGCTTGACTACACAGAGCAGCTATGTCCTCACCAGAGGCCATCATGCAGCATCGTGTTTCTTCTGTTTTCTTGGTCCTGCCTCATGCTGAGCAGAGGAGTTTCTGGCAACTACTGGCCCCCATCCATCCACCGAAGTACCAGAGTTGTTTTTTTGCGTGTTTGTTGCAGTCCCCGTGAATTTTTTTCAAGCTACCACTAAACTCCTGATGGCCCGGTGGCCCAGCGAGGGGCTACCTGTGTCAGCCTTTCATCCATCTTGGTTCCCCATCTCACCCTATCGCTCTACTGAGATGGCTGCCTTTCCTAATTGAAACAAAGATAGGACTTCACACATACAACTTCGCTAAAAGCAAAGTAGGACTGTCCTCAACCTTCACTAAAAGCAACATTAAGTCTATACCAAACAGCGGGCATCTTGGAATGATCTCTCCCTAATGAGTTATCTGAACTTTTAACGCAGTTTACCTACAATTACAGTGCAACCCAATTTTTGTTCTCAGCACTGATCTACACCTATGACACTACTACCCTTCTTCCACGATCAGTCATTGTCCACTGGCACCCTGCGGACTCATGACTACTGGTTGGCTCAACTGACACTCCATCAACCTATCTCCTACTTGCAAGACGAGCCCCATGCCTGCAACATGCCTGAGAATTGACCAGATAGCACCTCCCCAGAAGTCTAGTCACAGCAACAATGCCTGTACCCTACCCAAGACCTCTCGTCACCGCACTCGAGAGGTACGGCCCCAACTCCTGCAGCATAACATATCCAATTAATCTATCATGTAATGATAAAAACTAATTGCAGATACCTACTCTAGGACAACCAGTGGCAATAAAAAGACTGACTTAATTTTCTACTCTGAGTACCTAGCAAAATGAGGAAAATCTTTCTTCTCCACCTTCCAGTTGCAAACACTCTCAGAGTTTCAGTGGGGAGATCTTCATATATACCTTCAGGATGGGTAACATCCTTGTACAAGTGAACGACCATCATCTTTCTACCTTCGACCGGCACTTCCCATCTCTTCTATCCACACAATACCAAATTGATTTTGCCCCCCAGGACTTCAATGATGTTCCATAAAGGCAAGATCTCTGACCTTCTTGGTCGGTGTCACTGCCCTCCCCCTGTGCAGCTCCACAGTTAAGGCTCTACCCTTAGCTCCAGCTTGAATTCCTCAGGTAGATGTTCAAGGCCCTCCTACACCCGCAGGCGCCTGCCTGCGCCTCAACCCTGGTGGTCTAGTCAAAGAGCATCCTGCTCTTCTGCTCTTCCGCATGTTCTGTGTCCTTTTGCCTTTTCTCATGCTTGCCTTTTTCTTGTTTGCCTTTTTTCTCATGGTAGCCTTTTTCTCTTTGCTACTTTCTTTTTCTTTTGCCTCTTTCTCTTTGCTTTTTGCCTCTTTTTACCTTTTGCCCATCCCGCTCCCTCTTCCTGTGCTCCCCGATGCTGCTGCCCCCGCAACCCCTCCCCTGCATGTAGTTCCCACCTCCGTGCTGATCACCGTTTCCCCGACCCCTACTTACTAGTGGCCACTGTGTAGCAGCACAGAAATCTGGGACCTCCTCAACACTCACCTGCCCTATGTCACCTTCCTCACAAAAACCAGGAACAGCACTAGCTCTGCACCCAACATCGTGACCGCCATCCCTGACGGATACAAGACCCTGAAAAAAGACCACCCAAACCGCCCAGAAGGAGGCCTCACCATAATTGACAAAAGCTTTCTCTGATTGACAGCCACCAACTCAGACAGCACCTTGACCCACATGGAACACATCACTTCCAGATCCAGATCAACCTCGGATCGACACTCTGCGGAACACTCAAATACAGACCACCTGGCACCCACACCTCATTCACCAATGCCATCACTGACTTAATCGCACCCCGCGCCCTCGTCTCCACCGAATACATACTACTCGGAGACCTGAACATCCACCAGAGACCCCAAGCAACTTGTCTCCACCCCCACTCACACAGCAGGGCACACACTCAACCCCATCTTCGCAGGAGAAAACAATATCTTCTTCAGCCACCCCACAGAACTGCTCTGGACTGACCACCAATGCATCACCTTATCCTTTACTAAAACCACCACACACAAACATGTGCGCCACCTCCCCCACAGAATCTAGAACAAAGTCTCCTAAGAACACCTCACCTCCACCCTCACCTGCACTCCACCCCTAACTACAACAGACGCCAACATTGCGGCAAGCATCCTCCACCAATTGATCACAAACCGCAACCAACACACTAGTCCCCCTCCATATCACCATGAGACAACACAACAAGAAAGCTAACTGGTTCACCACGGCACTCCTAGAATCCAATCACTCCTGCCGACAACCAGAAAAGACGTGGAGAAACAGCAAAACTCCAGAAGCATGCTCCACCTACAAAACAGCTACCATGGCACATCACCACCTCATCAAATCTTCAAAGAAAAACTTCCCCCAAGACAGAATCCTCTCCAACACCCATAACTCCAAGGAACTCCTCGCTATCATTGAGGAATTTGTCAAACCCAGCAGGAATTTGCCAAACCCAACAGCGAAACAACAGATGTCCCTCCCTCCCAAGACCTCTGCAACAGACTCAGCTCCTTCTGTCACCTCAAGACCAAGACGCTCTATGACAATTTCAATGACCAAGACATCTGAACCGCCAAAACCCCCACCGCCAGTGATGCCACCCACCAGACCCTTCTTACCTGGACCCTACTCATGACAGAAGTCACCCTAAAGACCATGAAGAGCATCCATACCTTCTGACCCCTGCCAGCCTCACATCTTCCACAGAGCTGCCACAGCCATCACACCCGAGCTACGTCGAACCATCAACTGCTCCCTTGAGTCCACCACATTCCCCGATGACTAGAAGCGTGCCAAAGTCAACCCCCTCCAAAAGAAGCCCTCTGCAGACCTGACAGACCTCAAGAACTTTGGTCCATCCCACTGCTCCTTTTTGCAGCCAAGGTCATTGAAAAGGCTGTTAGCACTCTGTTGGCACACTTCATCGAAATCAACAGCATTCTAGACACCTCTCAATCTGGATTCCGCAGCTACCACAGCACCCTCCTCACTGCCACAGATGACATCCGCACCCTCCTCGACCAAGGCCAAATTGCAGCCCTTATCCTTCTGGACCTATCAGCAACCTTCAACACCTTTTCCCATCGCACATTAGCCACCAGACTCCACGACGCCCGCATCCAAAGAAAGGCCCTAGACTGGTTACGATCATTCCTCACAGGCAAAACACAGGGAATAAGACTGCCAACCTTCCTCTCAGAACCAAAAGGGATCAGGCGCAGAGTACCCCAAGGATCCTCGTTCAGTCCCACCCTCTTCAATGTCTACATGGCCCCCTTTGCTACCATCATCAGAAACCATGGACTCAACATCGTCTCCTATGCCGATGACACCCAACTCATCCTCTCCCTCACCAAGGAACCCGACATCACCAAACACAGCTTCCAAGAAGGGATGAAAGCCGTAGCAACCTGGATGAAGAGCAGCTGCCTAAAACTCAACTTGGAGAAAAGAGAAGTCCTCATCCTCGAGTCCACCCCTTCTGCATGGGATGACACCTGGTGGCCCCCACCCTCAGAAACCCACCCACCCCAACAGACAGTGCACATAACCTCATCATCATACTAGACTCAACACTCGCTATGAATTTCCTCCGCAAGCTTCAACAACCTCCATATACTACGCAAGACATTCAAGTGGATCCCCCCGACTCCAGGAAAACAGTCACTCACACATTCTTCACCACCAGACTAGACTACAGTAACTCCCTCTGTGGCGAAATCAACAAAAAACTCCTCAGCAAACTCCAGACCGTCCAGAACACTGCAGCCAGACTGATCCTCGATATCCTATGGAACAACCACGTCACCCAATACCTTTGTGACCTCCACTGGCTTCAAAGCTTTAAAGTTGTTCACACACACATACAAGGCCCTCCACAACACTGACCCCAAAACCTCAATGACCACATCCCCTTCCGTACCCCCAAAAGAAACCTCTGCTTAGCTGACCTCTCCCTAGCCACCGTCCCACGCTTCTACAGCAGGTGGAAATTCTTTCTCCTACCTCGCAGCCAAAACCTGGAATAACCACCCCCCTCATTTCCAGCAAAGCCAGACACTGCACCAATTCAGGAAGGTCCTCAAGACCTGGCTTTTCAAATGACCCCAACGGAGCTGCTCATACCCACCCTCAGCGCATGAGAACCTAATGTGTGAGTAGTGTGTTCTACAAAACCCTGATTGATTGATTGATCGATACAAGTCTACATCACTCCCCTCTACGATCACACCCCCTATTCTTGAGCACAACACGCAGTTTTCGGAGACACCCACTCATCACAATAGCACCAATCCCAAGTCTAGCTCTCTCATTTTTGAGCCCAACTGTTCAACAACACCCACTTTCAGACCAGTTCTTACCCCACAAGTTCCAGCCCAGGGACACTGACCTCCCTACTATTGATCACCACCCACCCCCGCTTGTCATGGGACCCTCCGCCTGTCTTCCTCCCTATTGAACTGGTTCCCTCAGTGACACTATTTCTCCACTGCAGAGAAAAAAGATGGATTCTCTAGGTAATAACCTTTCTCAGGTAAAATGTGTTCCTGACCAAATTTACACGGCACCCCACTCCAAATATAGAGAAGTATACTCACCCAAAAAACTCTTCCCAATGTCAGGCGCCACCTTTGCACAACCTCCATCCCTTTGAGTCGCATGTTCCACGGATCCTAATGAGCACTCAATCCCCTATCCCCACTTGAAGTTGAATCATTCTGCAAATCATACAACACAAATACTCAACAGATTTACACCAAATCTCCGTCCTCAATACCAGTAATCTTGAGCACAAATAGAATCCCTCGAATGAATGTATCCCCCAGACCACCAGCCCAATACACCACAATTCAGACTCTACACTCTACTCCTAACAACTTGACCTCCCTTTCCTGCATGCTTCTTAACTGCAGACAGGAAGTTAAACATGCAACAGAAATATCAGAAACGATTTTAGCTGACGACATTGACATCTCTTTCTTGACGGAAGCCTGGCTTAATGAATACTCTACCCCCATGTTGGACTTGCTCACTCCCCCTGGATATTCAATAATTGGAAGAGATTAACCTATACAAACAGGGGGTGGATTAGCAATCATTCATAAAGATGGATTCAAACTGAACACACTTGAATCCATGGACTACTCAAATATCTTGGAGTTAAAGTTAAACTCCTAATAAAAGGCACCAACCCTATCTTACTCCACGCGATCTATCCCTCCCCTGTCTGGTGATCGTACACTCTTCACTGAAGAATTAACCAACCTAACTACAAAATTCTCCATTACTGACACCAACGATGTGCTTCTAGGCAACGTTAATCTGCACTGGAAAGACACAGAAGACACCACAGTCAAGAACTTTTTAAACATTCTTGTATAGAATGCCCTTAAACAAACCTGCAACAAACAGACCACAGTACTACTAACTCTACGCTAGATGCTATAATTACTAGAAAGAATCTTGTCTCCCTTCAAGCCACCCTACCCATCGACTAGTCTGACCACCACATAATACGATTTTATCTCAGGGCAAATCCCAGTACTCGCCCTCCATCAGCCAATAAATTGACCTACTGGACAAGGAACCTCAAGCAAATCCTATTAACATAGCTGGAATCTAGACTCAGCACCCCTATAAACTCCCAAACTTACCTTACCTCCATTCATGACGTCACCACCCTATATAGCTCATTGACAAATGTTCTGTACCAAGTGGCCTCTATCAAATTAAAGAGTTCTAGAAAAATCCAATCCAGATCCTGGTATAATTCAGATCTTAACGATGAGAGGTAACCCTTAAGACTGACAGAAAAGCTATGGCGACTGAACTCTTGACTTGAACACCTCGCACTCCTCAGATTTGAACGTCTCTCCTACAAAAAACACATCTTTAGAGGAAAAAGCCACTTTCGTTCGCAATCAACTTAACCATGCAAACAACAGACCAAGGGCTCTATTCAATTCCATCAAACAACAAACCACCCTTACCCCCAACACAAAACAACAGCCACCAAGTGACGCTGTGATGAAATAGCCAATTTCTTCTGTGACAAAATTGCTAAGTTCAAACTTTCGCTAGTCCCCGACCCAAGACCATCATCCCAGCGCGACAACTCTACCAACATGCAAAGCTCCATAGAGACCACATCACATAACTTAAGAAAGGACCAAGAGGACCAAAGAAATACCAACACCAGCACTGATCCCCTCCAACCAAACAATAATGATAAGTGGACTGAATTCAAACTGATATTAATTGGACATTTTAAGCCCACATTCCACACTACAGACCCACTCCCTTCTG
Organism: Lissotriton helveticus; assembly: GCF_964261635.1. Lineage (NCBI taxonomy): Eukaryota > Metazoa > Chordata > Amphibia > Caudata > Salamandridae > Lissotriton > Lissotriton helveticus. The sequence continues at coordinate 531,943,469 of NC_136057.1, read as the reverse complement.
CCTTAGTACAGAACCTCAACTATATAATCTCTCCTTTTTGGACCAAAATCATTAATGCCTCTCTCTCATCTGGCAGAGTCATTGACTCCCTCCAACTCGAACAAGCCACACCCATCCTTAAAAAAACAGGTACTGACCCCAACGACTTTAATAACCTCAGACCAATCACCAACCTCCCATTCCTAGCCAAAACGATTGAGAAACGTGTCCTACTTCAACTCAACCAGCATATTGACAAATTTAACCTTCTCAACACTTTCCAATCGGGCTTCAGGAGAGGCTGCAGCACTGAATCAGCTCTTCTCAATATCTCTGATGGCATGCACAAAACTCTTGATTAAAGGGACTCTTGCCTCCTTATCCTACTTGACCTATTGGCTCCTTTTGATAACGCTGAACCATTCGGTCCTACTCAAGACCGTCAAGAGTAGTATTGTAATTAACGGCACTGTATTGAAATGTTTCTCATCCCACCTACAACATCATTCTCAACAAACAAAAATCAACAGTTGTCTCTTGAAACCTGTTATATTACCACAAGGTGTTCCTCAACTTTCAATCCTTTCTCTTGCCCTGTTTAATCTCTTCATGGAATCCTTCACGACTATTCTGAAACATGCAGGGACCAAATACCACCTATATGCTGACGACACACAACTATACTACAATATAAAGTCCCCTAGAGACATCATCCATCTGTATGACTCACTAAAAAAGATACAATACAGGTTAAGTTACATCCACCTAAAACTGAACACCGGCAAGACTGAACTGCTACTCCTCCCACCTAAAATCAAAACCTTACCAATCCAAGAGTGGCTAGAGAACTTGAACATACTGATGCTGAAACAGGAACGTACTCGCGAGCATCATAAGTAAATAACAGCCTTTATTCCAAAATAGGGCATGCAGGAAAGGGAAACATCCAAAATGTTAACACGCTGGATATTGGAGCATGAGAAACTTTTTCACCGGTCAATTGCATACTTGCAGGCCGGGACGGAAGTGTAGCCAGCAGGAAGACACACGGTATTTAACAAAATCAACAGCCTTGATGAAGTTGCAGGGTTGATTCCCTGGTGCGATGAAACACGTGTTGGCTAAGGAGGCTAAGGACTTAAGGAAACAATAAAGAAAACATATACAAAAGAATCTGTGGAATTTTGATAGATTACTTTTAATTACTATATGTTGATATTAGTATGTGCTGAAGGGTAGAAATCACAACTGGGGCGCACTAGACTGCTCTCTTTTCCTTTCCAAATTCGTAAATTCCCTAGGCTTCACCCTGCACAATGAAGGAGCACATCAACATCTCAGCGAAAGGAGCCCTTATCACACTAAAGCACCTCCAAAAAATCAAACCTTTTATCCCCTCCAATGACCTTAAAACCATTGCGCAATAGCTTGTCATCTCTAAACTGGACTATGGGAACGCCATCATCACTGGAACTCCTAAAAGTCAGCTTGCTCCCCTGAGAGCCACTCTCAACGTGGCGGCAAGATTCCTCACAGAGATAAAATGGTTGGACCACATATCTCCCACCCCTTTAAGGAAGGCGCAATCTCAGAACTTCCTGCATCACCCACAAAGCCTTTCATACGAAAAATCCTTCATACCTAGCAACTAAACTTTCCAGAGCTGGTACACGTCGGGCACTGAGAAGTTCCAGCACACTTCTTCTTGTACCCCCTAAGCTGAAGAAGAAATCCACCCTGACACGTGCCTTCTCAGGAAATGCCCCCAGGATATGGAACGCACTCCCAAAAGACCTCAGAGGCAAGCTCTCCTTCTCCCGCTTTAAACAAGATCTCAAATCTTTGCTACTAAACAATTGCATCAACTCGCACACAATCCATCTACATTTCCCAAAGACATTATGCCACTCCACTGACTCTCTCGTTATAGCCACCTGATCCAGTATGTCCCACTTTGACACTAATTATCATTACCTTTTTGCTCTTTCGTGTAACGTCATGACCTGTTGATGTATCAATGTACTTTGACTATGTTCTTTTATGCAACCTACGCGTTTTCTCTCTTTATCTCAAATTATCCTCTGCGCTCTGATACCTTCGGGTCTAGCTAGCACTATATACAACTCCTAATAAATAAATAAATACATTGTACACTTAAGAGTCTCTAAACTTCCTCAGTATCAGTTATTGTGATCTCACGCGGTTTAAGGTCATGTAACATCACTTGCTGCGAGGATTCACTGTCAGATCATTCTTCATTCTTTCTCTGATATCATTCGGTCCAAGGGAAGTTATGTGGTCACTTCTGCTATCCCTGACTTTTTGGTGAATTGTCACTCATGCTTTTTCATACGACCATCTTCAAAGACTAATCCAGGAATAAATCACACTCACAGAAAGATCAATGTGAATCACCAGAGTCAGGAGAGTTAACTGCCCGCTCTGTTTGCCACAGTCTCCCAGATTTGGAGCACTGTAAAATGGCAAGAGTTAACTGCTGCTAGTCTAGAGTGTAAACCATTTTAATAGCTGGAATCAGCACTACGCTGTCATGCTTCACTTGGTTTTTATATGCAGAGCTAATTTACAGGCATACCACTAGTTTTTTGGAACCCCGCGTGCTAAATTGTGCGCGGAGTGGTGAAAAACTCCCCAAACTCCGCAAGTGGAGCGGAATTTTACGCCCAGGCCCACAGTCAGTGTGCCCATCCACCTGCAATTAACTTAAATGAGTACCTGCCAATCAGAAATGTTTGTTCTCTGTTATCAATAGATTACATCATTTAAACTATATGTAGGACATGAGAGTTAAAATGTGGAGAATTAAATCTACACATTCAAACATTGGTTTATTTCCTTCATTTCTTCACCTGTTTTTACATAGAGCGGTTTCCACCTCACAGTAAAGACGGCATCCACTGCAAACAAAAAAATGCCCTTTATAGATGAGGAAGGGAAGAGATGTCCGACTCATTCAGAGCTGCTGAAAGGGAATGAAAAACAGAGAATTGTAATAACGGTCCGAAAACTGCGGACAGGCGCTCTTGCAGTCGATTTGTTTCTAAGCCTCCAGCACCCGGGGGACATTCTTCAGGATGGAGACGAGGGAAGGAGGATGGTGCGATGAAAAGTCTTCAGCGGAAACTCATGTTTTCAGTCTTTTAAAAAACAGAAACATCTCCACAGCAAGCAATCAGACATAATCATCAGATGCTCCCCACAGGCGTCTGTCAGAGAGTGCTGAAATCTATTGCTACCTCAGCTGAATCACGAAACCTGCACATTTCTTTTGGCAGGCAAATGTGTATGGCTATTTCTGCTCTCCACGAGGTGGACATGTCCTTGCCTGAACTTTAGGCCAAGCTCGTTTGTAAACTATATGAAATCCAGATATTCTAGCAGAGAAACAGCTTGCTAGCAGCAGAACAAAACTGTCCTTGAAGTTGTGGACCTGCCAGCCAACTTTTCCGATTACCGATTTAGGTGTTAGGTACTTCTCCATTAATGTGCATAGAAATAAATAGAAGGGATGATTATTCTTTGAACAAAGAACTGGATAGCGAAAAAAAATAATCATTATCTTCCAAAATGTGGGTGTTAAACATCTGTATCATAGTCAAAGCGCCCAGCCTATCAAGCTGGAGTTCTTGTAATTTGAATGAAACAGTAGGAGAAATAGCATTGATCTGATCGTGGAATAATACATTCAGCAAATATCTCCATCTAGGATAGAACTCAGAAGTGTGCAAATGTATATGCAGGGAGAAAAACCACAAAGTAGCAAATTATTTCACCCTTGGGTCACAGACCTGAGTACTTTGAACACCTTGTCACAGGTGGCCGACAAAAAACAAACAGTCACAATAGGAACCACAATCTGACAAGTGGTCGACAAGCACAAGACGTGCCGAAAGGAACAGAAAATGCAAAATTATGTTCCAAGAATGTAAGTACAGATCCAGGGTACCTAAGGACAGGCAGAGAAATTCAAGATATACATGAGGCAAGGACAGGACCACCTCAATCTAAGAGCAGTCAGGTCTGTGTGCCCCAGGCCTCTCTTTTCAGGGCCTCACCTGGCTCTGCTAATTATGGGGCATATTACCAAGGCGGGCGATATGTGAAAGTGACGATAATTCTAGCGCCCTATTAGCAAGCTGTCGCTAACAGCAGTTAGTGACAGCTTGTAGGCGATAGCGAGCGGTTTGGGGCCCGCTTTGCACGTCAGCGATGACATGCAAAGTGGGCGTACCCAACCTGTTAGCGACTGAAAGCAGTCGCTAACGTCGCTATCACCTATTAGCAAGGCAGGCGTAGCGATGGAAATATTCATGCTAAGCGCAAATATCTCCAAAAACTAACGCCTGCTCAGACCAGTTCTTAGCCATTATATCCAATGGGAGTTGGATATTATGGCTAAGTCCCTGATAGCTATAATGCGTGAATATCGCTGGATTACCAGCGATATTCACACATTTCGCCGCTAACGGCGGATATTTTATCGCTTTAGAGATAAACGTTGCTAATAGCACGTTATCTCTGCGATAAAATCCGGCAATGCTTGGCGTTAAAAAAAATATACGCGCTAAGCCCATTTAGCAATAAATGTCGCTAGTAGTTGGTAATATGCCCCTATATTCCTAGGTCACAAAAGTAGGCTTAGCCTTTTTTTTGTGACCCTAAGACACTGATTCATATACTGGAAATTGAGTGGGCGATTTGTGACAGGCCAGCACGGTAATGCAATGTCCACAAAGCGACAGAAATACAACCCATAAAATAGAGTAATGCACAGAAAACACAAACTGTCAATTAGCCAAATATTCTTTTCTTACAATCGTTTTGACTTTCTAATATTTGAAAAAATGAAAAGCGATGACAACAGTGAACAAGCATTGGCTTAGCCAATAGGTATCGCCTTTTGGGACCTTATAAGTATTTAGTTGTGCAGCACAATATCCTTGGTGCAACAACATTTACTGTTGCATTGCTAAACACTTATAAGGTCCTAAAGGCAAGGCCTATTGGCTATGCCAATGCTTGTGTCTTATGGCGAGTCTGGGGCCAACACAGATAATGGCAGAGTGAGAGGTGAGAGGGAAAAAGCAAAATGGAAAAGGGAGAGTGGGAGGCAAGGAGCAACATGGGCAAGGAGGGATGGGCGGGAAGTGGCAACACGGACAAGGCAGGTAGAGGGAAGATGCAACACGCACAATCGGGAGTGGAAGGGAGGAAGCGACATGAAAGAAGCAACATAGGAAATGAAGAAGACAAAAGAAAAATAATACCTGAAGCCCAACTAATCAAGATGAAGTAATTTGTACTTGGTCTATGCTCCAAATGAAAGGAAAGGAAGGGAAATAAAACTAGCAGGATGTGGCCAATTAGGAGGCGTCAAATGAGTGTGAAATGAAGCCAACAAAATTTAAGTCATGGGCAGGCTGCAAGCCCCTTGTAGAAAACAATATCACTTGCAAGCAACAGCACAATTGCGCTGTCTTACGCGAGACCTAAAAAGTAAGCGACTGCTGCTTCCTGCCTTCCACAGAAGCAGGAATACAAGCTGCAGTCCAGGCCCCTTTCTAAGTCTCTGAGTTTTTTAAACTTGGTTTCAAAGTTGGCACTATTTTAACAAAAGTGTGATTCCGCAAAGTCACTGACAGAAAACCTCCAGTGCTCTAAAATTGCCTCTTGTTCTGTAAACGACCCTGTTCCCTTCCTTTCTGAATTCTAACCTCTTCCTCCACTGAGCTCTGATTCACCAGTCTTCCAAACCTTCCAAATGCAAGGTACAGGACGGTCACACCACACAACATCCCGACGGACGCTGCAGATTCTCTTGTACTTCTCACTTATCTCTACCCGTGCATCACAGTGCTAAAGGCTTCCTCGCATTTGCCAGTCTAATTTATACACCATTAACTGTCTGGGGCATCCTGCATGAGTGATGCCTTCTGTACTAAACTTGAGTTTAAAAAAAGCACCTTTGTATCGATCTCTTTATTGTGTTGTAAATTGTTCTGCTTCCATCTTCCGCAATCCGAATGATTTAGTCCATGTTCTGCATAATCTCAAATATGTAAAGAAAAGTCTCACACCTCACACCCATTCTCTCCTCCCACACTGACCACGGTCAGCACATGAGCTTCGTACTTATGTGGTAGTGTTTAAGTCTCTTGTCCAACTGTCACATTTCAACAGTCGACGCAGCTAAACGCCATGTGGGTACCCTGCCCACTACTTGTTATTATGGAATGGGTAGCAGTCCCAAAGCACTTCTCCCTGTGTCAGTCATTTAATAACTGCCCCTGCTGGCAGGAGGGGCGGCCACACAGCAGTTAAGAAACGAACCACCGGGAGCCACTGTAGTGGGAGCCATATTTATCTGAACACTTTTTGCAAGTTGTAAACTGCCTTAAAGTATGTCTACTCTCAACAGAGTGGTGTCATCAAGTTCGTGTGACGTCTATTTGCGCCCATTTGTGTGCAAAGTGGACATATAAAACCCACAGATCGCTAATTTATATGACGGTTGCCTTTAGTTTAGATGCTTCTGTGACGCCGCTGTTTATCTACATTAGTAGCCCCTACACATGTCAACTATCTCGCATTAGGAACATTTAAAGTCATTTTCTTTTTTATCTAGGCGGTCTGTAAGACCGTATGGGTTATCAGCAATAAAAACGGCAAGGAGTGGAGTTCCCACGGGAGCAGGAGGGTGAAAAACTGATTCAGTAAACGTGGCTCTAATATTCTGCGACATCCGTTAAGTGAACACCAACAGCTTCTCCAGACTGCGGGTAAACGGCACCCACAACAAAGGAGGATATGTGCTGTGTGCAGGGTCAACAGTCCGGTGCTGCCTGTTTGTGGGGACAACACGAGCACCGTGTGCATCTGCGGAGGCGCCGAGACCGCCTGTGCTTGTGTTTCTTCAATGCGGCAGGCCTCACTCCCTGGCAGGCACTACCTTTGTTTATCACTATTTAGTTTAAAACGTCAAGCCGAATCTGCGTCTCTAAATGTTTTCAGAATAATACACTCAAGTAAGAAACAACTTTCCTAATGGTTTTGAAAGTGCTTCCAGAAACAATTACACCGGACTGCTCTGTAATGGGAAGAGGAAATCCAAGTGTAAATGTTTGTAAAGAGGTGGGACCTGTTGTTATGTGAAGGCTGTATTACGCAGACCGTGCTGCCACCAACCTACTAACAAGAAAAGTAATAAGGTTCGACTGGGACAAAAAAAAGGCCAGGGCACAAAAATAAAAGCCACCCCTTTAGCGAACCAGATAGCTAAAAAAAAACTGGTAATATCAGGTAAATCAACAATACAAACTGGCCCTCCTGGCCATAAAACCAGCCCATGGATGTTTAAAACAAGCGCGCGCTGAAGGGTTAAAAAAAGATGAGTAGAGGAGGAGGCTGCAGGGGGAGGGGAGAGAGGAGGGGGCCTGGGCCTGTTTCCCTTGCAGGAGCGAGCAGGAACCATATGTTTGTAATTAACACATGGTTTGAAAGCTCGCTCCCGCAAGGGTATCGCCAAACATGCACGCTTTGTATTCAAAGCAATGCAATGCGTGCACGTTTTGGGCTGGTGGTTACTAGATGTCCCTCACGAGTCAAATGCAAATGCTTGATGAAAGGTTTCAATGGTTTTGCATTTGACTCGTGAGGGACATCTAGTAACGACTAGTGGAACTGCAACTTGATGTAAGAATAATTTCAATGCTTTACATTTGACTCGTGAGGGACATCTTGTAATGACTAGGTGAACTGCAGCTCTTTGTAGAATTCTTTTGATATTGGATACTATAATATTCATTGCCCACTGGTAATCTCGTCCCATAATGCTTTGCAGGGCCTTTGGTTAGGATTGTTTTTTTGACAATAACTGGGCTTGGGGTGGTCCTAAGAGGATGGGACAACCACTGAAGTTAAACAAAATGTGCTTTTTGTTTATGCTCTTTGTGTTCAAGGCATCTGCTTGGTCCTCCCCCTAGGTTGGGGGGGGGGGACAAAATCATCAGCTCTCTCATTGCCTAATGTTTTCATTGTAAAAGTTCACTTTTGTGAATTGTTTATATGCTTTTAAGCATGTAAAATTGCTTTTTCAAAGCATCTGAGAATGTTGTTGATTTAGCTGCTATGCTATGTGATTAAGCACAGTTTCGGTACTGTACTACGTGCAATTTGCGAAGTGTGAATTAGTACAAACTTTGCATGCTCTGTTAGCGTTGTATAAGCCCAGGGTTAGTTAAAAGGCTCCTCGGAGATATGTGCCTTCAATTTCTTAATGAATTGTAGGAGGGAAGAAACAGTTTCTATGAATGGGAATATAGTGGCAGATCCTGGTTTCATAGATAAATAAGGATTGCCATCTGCTGCTTTTCATCTTCTATTTCTTTTTCTCAAGCATGGCACTGTTGTGGTGTTTGAAAAAAAATATCAATTGAAAAACATTGTGAAACAAAAATATCGTAACAGGAATACCTAGATGTCAAACATATAACGGACAGAAATTTTTCAGGCAAGAATATCATTTCAAATGTTGTTTTTAATATCGTTGTAAAATATATCATTTTCTTTAGTTATCATTGCATAAAATATTGCTTTTATGGTTATTTTATTATGCTTTTGTACTATTTAATTAGTGTTGTTGGTAATTATTTCATTATTTTAAGTTTGTAATTTGTTTAATATGATTTGTAAATATTATAATATTATAATTGATATTGTAAGTAGTAATTAGAGTAAATTTGTACTTTTATAACTTTTATAATGTTATAGGAGTGGGATGTTGAGGGGAAAACGATGGGGAGGTTTTGAAAAGTATGTTTGTATTTTGTTATGTAAATTGTGTTGTATAATTTATAATATGAACTTTGTTAAATGTAATTTTAAATGTAATATTTTACATGTTATGAGAAAATATGGTTTGAAATATTTAGAACATGTATTTTTAATAAATCTTTTTTGTGTTGTTTTACTTTATTTTATTATAAATCTTATATATAATTTATTAAAACTTAAAAAAATATTTACAAAAAATCCAAAATGTTTAATTTTAATTAACCTTGTTACAACATTTTGAGTGTGAAACTTTTAATGCATTTTTGTAGAAGTGTTATATTTACGGTTTAATGTTCAATTGTATTTATTTATGATGCAGTTATTTATATTATTTAAAATGTTTTAAATTTTTACATTCATTTCTTATTTTGCCCAAAAGTTCAATTATTTAAAAAAAATATTTAGAATTACATGTATTAGGTCAGTTGAAGTTTATTTGTTTGATATATTGTTCTCTAGGCAAAACAAACATTACAATCATCACACACAATTAAAATATCACATAAATGTAAAGGAAAATCAGCAATGCTATGCATCTCAAAAAGATGTGTACGCAAATTACAAAATTATAAAGGCACTTATTACGATGGTGGGTGGACTGCCACTGACAGTCTGTCAGTGGCTGGACCTTTGGCGATAGCAGTTGGATGCGTTTCCGACTGCCATCGTAATGAGGGCCAAAATGATTTGATTTCAGATCGCCTACATTTGGCTAAAAGTTGAATTAAAAAGAAAACATAACCCATTGCATAAAATAATCATGTAAAAATGGTCTTTGAGATTTGTTTACACTGTAGAGGTAAAAAATGTGTTCTTTTTATGACTTTCTACTGACAGCATCAGCTGTGTACCCAGCACATGATAGCAACACTAAAAACATACAAGGCAAATGACTTTGTGTCAGCCCCATTCACCCACTGGTTCATTTCGTACAGCCTGATTTAAACTGTGCCTAAAGAAAGTGTCATTCACATTTTGGATTAGGCCAAAATAGTATTTCTCTCTCACTTTTATCCTGCTGCCTACTAAATGGGGCATACCCATCCACTATATGCTTTATAATATATCATCTATCAATCATAAGCAAAAGGCCTCAGTGATAAACTTCTGTCGAGATACCGGATTAACTTCTAACTAAATTCCTTCTACAATCTTCCATTTACCATCTTTCTAATTTAAAAAAGAAGCAGCATCATAAGAATACTGAAATTATACCATATTGCTTTCTAGTAATGTGCAAAATGCAATTACTTTTAGCATTTTTTTTTGCAAAAGCAGCAGTAACAGAATTCAATTCAATAATTAAATAAAGGGAATTTTAAATAAGGTGTACCAAGCAATTTTTAGAAAACCTGATTATATCTTCTTTAACGTGTCAGCTCTTCCAATCTATTGTCTATTGCTTCACCCGCAATGAAACCTAATTAAAAGCAAAATAATGATTGCATAACAGTAAAATAGGGCTTTAAAATAAAAGTGCGGAGTGCAATGTCCTCATATTTAGTTAATATATTAATTTCCCAGACTTTTACATGATTGGTTTATTTTGTAGTATGGATGGTTATACATATAAACATGCTATTTTAAGTAGACCAATTTATCCATCACAGTATCAATAAAAATGTATCAAGTCGAAAACAGTCTTATGTTGTTCCGTCTCTGCACTAAAATCATCAGTTCCTTTACTGATCGGAAGTTCTGTATAAACAGGAAGCAATATATTTTTCTTTCTTGGAAAAAAGTTGTGCAAAATACAAGCAAATGTGAAAGTGACAGTATGTTCAGTTTGCAGAAGAGACAGAGAAATATATTAAGGGGCCTATTACGATCTCAGTCGGAAAACCTCCAACCGAGATCTTCGGTTTCAATTCCGTCCACCAAATTACAATTTTGGCGGTTGGAATTGAAACCGGTCAGAATTGAAATAGCCGGTCATTTTGTCTGGATTCCAATGGACAGGGATCAACAGGGGGGGAACATATTCGGGCCCAATCGGACAGGGAAAGGTGTATGCAGACTTAGTGTATTATCATAATATGTCAGAGCACGGCTAGACTTGTGACCTACCCAAGAGCCCTGCAGGTGCCGGAGAGGCCCGATTGGGGTTGCTGTCTCTTCTAACCCTGGGTCTAACCCCAGAAGATTTCCAGTAAGTCTAAGTAACATATACTGGGCATGGTGCATGACACTCTTCACTCACCCGTCTCTATGAGAGTCGAATTAGGTCCTCCTGGTTTTGAAGAAATGCCAAGATCAGCTACGGACTGATAGTTGACCTTTATACCTGTACATATTGCAGCTGAATAGACCATTATATCTATTTTATTCTCTAATCACGTTTGTATACTTGACAAAGGGATCCTACTATTCATCTTAGTCCTTGCTTGGATCCCTTTAGTTATTTTTAATGCACTTAACTCTCACCCATTCTACTCCCATCATGTCACTCACTCATGTACATCACATCTGTGGAAAAGAAAAGATCTCTGGCAAAGAACCCCCTCAAGTGGCTTCTTGGGCATTGCAGTGCAAGCCCAACAAGGAGCTGCCTGATGATAAAGCATGACACCCCTCGGGTGTGTGAGGGCACTTGCTCCTAGAAGGAGCACTGCCGTCTGCTATCCACTCCCCTGACCTAGATACCCACTCAGTAACAACACACTCCTTATTCACACTTCTGTAAGTGGTCCGTGTGCTGGACCTTCAACAATAGCCTACGCCCCCTTAATCTTGTTTTGGTTAATTTTGTTTTAAAAACACCAAAGAGGGTATTCATTTTTTTAACATTGTTTCACATATTGGTATTCTTCAAAATGTTTGCAAATATGATACAATACATTTTTTAGCCATGTACTTTTTTCACACATACATTGTTGTATAACTGTTTTGGTATACTTTTTAAATTATTTTATAAATAGTACTATATTATATTATTTGTTATTTTTATAATACTATGCTTTTTATACTTTTAAACCTTTCATTGACATTTTCATAATACATTTATTGATTTTGTTTTACATATTTTATAACATTAATACGTTTTGTTTAAACCCCCATTGTTATACATAGGGAGATAACCTTTGTTTTGTTTCCAATTGGCAGTAATTTTTCAAACTGCTAAGTGTACTTTTGCAGTCTATTCCTATAATTTTTCATTGGAGTTGTAGGGAACTAGTTGTGGTTACCTTCTGCTGTTCATTGGCTAATGTAAGACCTTTTCCAGATTTTTCTAGGGGGTTTTGAGGGTAGGTGGAAAGTGGATGGAACTAATTAATTGAAGGTATAGTGTTAGGGTTAATTTTGAGGGCTATTTAGTCATAGTTTGTATTCTACTGATAGGTAGTATTGTTTGTTATGCATACTTTGGTATTAGTCTAGTGTTATTTTAGATATTATCATGGTATATTTTGTGTCTATTACAGTTATTATAGAACTATTGACTTTTAGTCAAAAGTGCTGTTCACACCTAAGAAAAATCTCCTCTGCGCTACTCTGCGCTTACTTTTATTGTTCCTTAGAAATCTTCAAGTGGTTCTCCAGAAGAAGGCGTGTGATACGCCGAAACGCACGTAGAGATTGTCTTTAACCCACTTTGTTGTGTTTTAAAAAAAATTATATTCTGTATCGACTGTTTATTGCATATGTATTGTATTCACAATGTTATATGCCTTACATTATTTTACATTAGCAAACACAAAATGCCTGCCCCCACCTTTCCTTTAAACACTTATTCGAACCAATAGGACAAACACAAATTTTTTACGTTTGGCCTGGTATTTATTTTATACCCATCAACTTCGATTTTTTGGAATTATTTTTCGTATAAAAGTTTATACAGAAAAGAAACAAATACATTCAATATATTTCACTTGAACCTGTACACTACTATTTACAAGACCAATATTATATACATTTCAAATATACAATTCTCATGCATTCTACACATAATACACAATACAAACGCGAAAGGTGAATTGGACAAATTATTATTCAATAGGCCTAATCTATATTCATAAGGAAAGAAAGAAAAAAGAGACAAATTCAAAGAGAAAGAGCAAGACTTTAGTTGGACAATGACTTGACAACTGGCCACAGCCAGTTGGAACGCTTGATGTAACAAAATTGCTCCTTCAGATGTGCCGACGCGTTTCTAGTCCAAGGAAACCAGTTCCTGGACTTTCATCAGGGCTTTGTCAATTGTCTGTATCAAAAATGCAGAAAAACAATAAAGTTTTCATTATTTGACTGCATTCCTCTTGTCTATTCAAGTTGCAACACCACTTAGTTACACAAAAAGTACCTGAAATCTTCTGAAAAACCTGGCCTCTTTCGATATCTTCAGGCTCAGGTAAAAAAGGTTCTGTACACTGTTGTGCTATTTATAGGGAAATGAGGACAAGTGTTTAAAGAAAAGGTGAGGGCAGGCATTTTGTGTTTGCTAATATATAATAGGGTCCAGCCTACCCCACCCCTTACATGGGCCTAAATCCTTAGTTTTTCTTACATTATTTTACGTCATAAGTGATCATTTACTGTACCATTGCCACTCAATGTGGTTTTTATCTTTTATATGTTTTCATGTTTTTTAAATAAATGAACAATATATTTTTTAATTCAATTTGATGTCATTGGTCCAGTACACTGCAGCATTTGTGATATATGTGTCCATGTACCTGATATTCTTTAGGACCTTCAAGTTGCCTAGGATTGGTTATATTTGAAATATTTTGTGTCTATTACAGTTATTGCAGTTGTTATGTAATATTTATGTTGTATTTGAAAGTAGTGTTTTGTGTGGGCAGGTATTTTATGTGTTTTTGACAGATTCACGGGTCGGAAGCCATCTCATGGACCTATGGTTTATTGCATTTTTTTAAAGGAAATTAATTTGGTTTCTAATAATCCGCTATTATTATTATTTTCATTCCTTAGATTTTTTGGGTTTCATGCAGATTTTATTTGTTATAATTTATGGTTGTTATGGATTACTTCGATAGAGTTACCTACTTTTTCATTTTAGCATTTTTTGGGACTTTTTTGGACTTTAATTTTTCAGATTATATTTTGACAACATGGATGTGGATTGAGATCTACAGCTACATAACTAAGTTATATTTATTTAATTATTTTAGGGTGCTATATTTTATTATGTATTTATATTTGTTGTAATTACAACTTGGTTCCTTTCTTTGTTTTTTTGTTTATTTCTAATATTGTGCTCTGTGGTTGTTGATACGCTGATTTTTCTATGTTATTTTCATGTTTTTTTGACTGATGTATGAAAATGAATTGTTTAAAATGTATTTAAAAATCCTTAAGTTACAGTGGTGTGTCACTTTCTTAAGGTTTGTTGGTTAGTTAGTAAGGCGTTTTATAATAAGGATTTTATTATTGATTTTAAGTAAAACCCTCCTTTGTTGCTTATAAAGATTATAACTTTACATTGTATCATGTTGTACCTGCTACTGGTTTGTTTATTTATTTAGAATTTAATGTGGGTTACTGATTTTGCTCATTACCTAGTTGTTGGTAGCTTTGTTCTTTTGGTAGGTCCTTTTATAAATTTGTAGAGTGGAGGTTGGGTTCTCCCTATTGTGGCTTGGGCATTGGGCCATCCTTCTACTGCCTTGATGGTTTTGGCTTTTGTGAGCTATTGTACTGTTGTCGACATTCCAACATGGTATTTGAAATTTGGGTTGAAGCATATGTCCAGAGTGGTGCAGTGTGCCAACCCAAGTGACTTTAAAACTGTCCATTAGAGGACTGACTTTGTGTTTGTTTTGTTGGTAAAATGGCCTTTCTGTAAGTTGTAGTGATTAGCGATTTTTGGTACAGGGACATGGGCTAGTGCAATTAGTTTCTATTTCAAAGGCAAACTGGCTGCTTGTTGCATATTCTGCACTCAGTGCAGATTGTTGGAGATGTCTTCAAACTCCTTGATTAAGGTGATAGTAACAGTGTTGAATGACTGTGTATGGCTAAAGATTGGGTATTGTTTGTAGCATGGCCTTTTCAAAGTACATTATTATTTGTGGAGAGTAGGTCACTTTAGTTTAATATGGTTTAGTAATTCTTAGTAAATATTACTTTGTTAATTTGGCAGCAAGGCATATATGAAATTCACCATGTCTGGTGTATATATGAGTGAATGGTTAAGAACACATTCGGATGTTCCATACATCACCTGTGTTTGTCTTAGACTTAATGAATTATCTGCTGTAGCAAATATTATAATAGGTTTGTCATTATTAAGGTTATCATGTAGGAGGAAGGGTTCATCAATATGTCTGGTGATTTAGGGTGCGATTACAAGTTTGCCAGTGCAGGTGTGGGACAACCCCACTGCTGCACGGCCAATCCTGTGCACGTACCACCGGCCATATTTTCAGCCATATTATGAATTTTTAAGTCACTGACAGGCAGCTCTTTGCCATTCCCACTGCAGTGCCTATGCAATAGGCACCACAATGGGAATGTCAAAGACAGTACCTGCATGGCATTGACTGGTGCAGTCCATGCCGTAAAGGTAATGGGGTGAATGCACAACATGTGCCCCTGCATGCACCCCATTACCCAGAGGCAACAGGGAGACCTGCAGGGCCCCCTTTGTTTCCTCCCAGCCACGATTTCCATCGAGGAGGAACCAACATGAAAACCGTGGCAAAGAGTACATTTATAATAAGCTTTGTTGGACCACGGTGGTAGAGTCAAGCATATGGCAGCCTCGAGACCACTGTTCCAACGCCAGGGATCTGTGATCCCTGGTAGTTCGGTGGTGCAATGGCGGTCCGATTGCTCTACATGCTCTAGGGTGGTCGAAGGGCCACCACGGCTGCGCACCAGCGAGTCTAGCGGTTCGTGACTCACCAGGCACAAGACTCATAATGAGGCCCTAAGTGTTTGGAGGACTTCATATCTTCTAGGAATAGCAGAAAAATCACTTATGGCTTTTATTAGTTTGTGCTATTAAGCATTTTAAAGTGGGCATAGCTGGTAGCTGACCTGAGGTGTGTTCAGGTACTTTAGGGAGTATATCATTTAGAATTTTATTACTGGGTTCTTGGGAACCAATGCTTGCATGTATTTAATCTTGAAGTACATGCCTTACTTTGATTTCAGTGACATTTGAGCAATGGCTGGGTAATCTCACATTATTAACAGCATCCCTTACATAACATGCATTAGAGTAGTATTTTGTACATTTCCAATTAACAGTCTTGGGGCTTTTGCTTTTTTGGCTGTAAGTGTATCCTGTGTGCAAGATTAATTGTTTTCCTTTTTATGAGGCGATATAACTAGCTTTCTGTCAGTCTCATTTCAATAATACTATGATATGAATTGTAATAATGTTAATTTTGCTTTGCAAATGTACATTAAATATTACAGTTGTTTTGCATTTTACACTTACATATGTGCTGTTGATTATAATTGCAATTCACCAAGAACCCGGTGAACCCGGAGCCAATACCTGAACTGCATCATGCAATGGCCGAACTCAGCGCCCTACTTAAGAAGCCATCAGCCGACCCCACCGACCTCAAGAACTACCGCCCCATCTCGCTGCTCCCGTTTCTGGCAAAAGTCATCGAGAAGACCGTCAACAAGCAACTGGCCGCCTTCCTCGAGACGAACGGCTCCCTCGACCTCTCGCAGTCTGGCTTCCGGGCCAACCACAGCACCGAGACCGCCCTGATCGCAGCTACCGATGACATCCGAGCTCTGCTCGACAACGGAGAAACAGCGGCCCTCATCCTCCTGGACCTATCCGCGGCCTTCGACACTGTCTGCCACCGTACCCTAGTACAGCGCCTCAGCAACGTCGGAATCCAGGAGAAGGCACAGGAGTGGATCATCTCCTTCCTCGCCGGAAGGACACAGAGAGTCCGCCTCCCCCCGTTCAGATCGGAGGCCACCGAAGTCATCTGCGGCGTCCCTCAAGGCTCCTCGCTCAGCCCAACACTCTTCAACGTCTACATGAGCCCCCTCGCAGCCATCGCACGCCAGCACAACCTCAACATCATCTCCTACGCCGACGACACCCAGCTGATCCTCTCCCTCACCAACGACCCCGTCACCGCCAGAGCCAACCTTCACGAAGGGATGACAGACGTTGCCAAGTGGATGATGAACAGTCGCCTGAAACTGAACTCGGACAAGACGGAAGTCCTCATCCTTGGATCTTCACCCTCTGCCTGGGACGACTCCTGGTGGCCCCCCGCCCTGGGCAGCGCACCCAAACCCACAGACCACGCACACAACCTGGGCTTCATCCTGGACTCCTCCCTCTCCATGACCAGACAAGTCAACGCCGTCTCCTCGTCATGCTTCAACATCCTGCGCATGCTACGTAAGATCTTCCGATGGATCCCCACCGAGACCAGGAAGACGGTCACCCAGGCCCTCGTCACCAGCCGTCTGGACTACGGCAACTCCCTCTACGCCGGAACCACCGCCAAACTCCAGAAGAGACTCCAGCGGATCCAGAACACCTCAGCACGACTCATCCTGGACATCCCCCGATGCAGCCACATCTCCGGACACCTGAGAGACCTGCACTGGCTCCCGGTCAACAAGAGAATCACCTTCCGGCTCCTCACCCACGCACACAAAGCCCTACACAACCAAGGCCCAGGATACCTCAACAGCCGCCTCAACTTCTACGTTCCCAAACGCCAGCTTCGATCGACCAACCACGCCCTCGCCGCCGTCCCCCGCATCCGAAGAGCCACCACAGGAGGAAGGTCCTTCTCCCACCTGGCCGCCAAGACTTGGAACTCCCTTCCGACCCACCTCCGCCTGACCCAGGACCACCTCGCCTTCAGGAAGCAGCTCAAGACCTGGCTGTTCGAGCAGTAGCGGACCCCCTCCCCCCAGCGCCTTGAGACCCTCTGGGTGAGTAGCGCGCTTTATAAATGCTTTGATTGATTGATTGATTGAATATCACATATTATGGGCCAGATGTAGGTCGCCAATTACCGGTCGGTAACGGCCGAAAATCGGTAAAATCGTCCGTTACCGACCGGTAACCATGAAATGAGATGTAGGAGCCCAATATTTACCGAATCAGAAAACACGAGTCGGAATAATACCGACTCGGTAAATATGAGTCGGAATAATACCGACTCGGTAAATATGAGTCGGAATAATACCGACTCGGTAAATATGAATCGGTAAAATACCGAGGCGGAATCTACCGAATTCTAATATACCGAATTCTTATTTTCCGAATCGGTAAATAAGAAACGGTAAAAACAGGCCATGGAGATGTAGGAAAGCCCAAAAATACCGATTTTGCAGAAAAGCGGTATTTATGAGTCGGTATTTACCATGGATTGAATGCAGGTGGTAACCAGGGGAGGGCCATAAAAAGAGACCCAAAATGCACCTCTGGAACCATAATGGCGGCTTTTTACGTCATAGCAAGACGGCAAAGACTACAGGCAGCAGAAGAGAGAGAATGGCAAAGGGAGGAACAAGTGTACAGGCAGAGGATAACACTGCTCCAACTGACAGAGCCTGAAATACTCCAGAGGTACAGGCTTCATCCCCAAACCATCAAGGACTTGATCAGGGACCTACACCCACTCCTGGAGCACCCAACACCCAGGGCCCACGCCATCCCACCCCATGTCCAGGTGCTATGTAGCCTACACCTGCTGGCCTCTGGGAGTTACCAGAGTGTGATAGTTGCAGTCGGCGGTGTGTCCCAGGGCTGCCTGTCCCGCTTCTTCAGGAGGTTTCTTGACGCAATGATGCAGAGGATGGGGCATTACATTTCATTCCCTGCAACACCAGCAGAATTAGCCAAAACCAAGACAGACTTCTATCACCTGGCACACTTCCCTCACGTGATAGGCTGCATCGATGGTACCCACGTCCCACTCTGTCCACCTGCAGCCACAGAGCACATATACAGAAACCGCAAGTCGACGCACTCCATCAACGTCCAGGTCATATGTAACGCAGGGAATCTCATCACAGACATCGTAGCCAAGTTCCCCGGAAGTACCCATGATTCTTACATATTCCAGAATAGTGGAATATACACACGCCTACTTGCCGGAGATTTTGGAAATGGATACCTGCTAGGTAATTCACATTGACACACCATGACACTCACAGCAGATCTATGTCTCATGTACATGCAATTAATGTCATTCTTTCTCCCCCCTAGGCGACAGTGCATATGCCCTGCGGTCCTTTGTGCTCACTCCCTACCTCAACCCATCCACCAGGAGTGAAAGGCGATACAATGTGGCTCACAGATCTACACGAAACGTTGTGGAGCGCACATTTGGACTCCTTAAGAGCAGGTTTCGCTGCCTCCACAAGAGTGGAGGGGTACGGCAGTACACCCCAATCATCTGCTGCAAGATCATAGCGACATGTGCTATGTTACATAATCTCGCAACAAAGGAAGGCACAGAGGTTGAGATCACACATCATGAGGACATTGATGACGACACAGAGGAGGCAGAGCCCCATGCTACGGTGGCAGCAGCAGCTACAGATGGGAGACTGAGACGGGAAGAGGTTACACAGCTATATTTCTGAGTGAGTAATGAGACACAGGCAGGCAAAATAATTTGTGTAATTTTCACTACGCTACTGCATTGATAGCACACATTGGGCACACAATATCAAACAGTCCATGACTGTGTTGTCACGGTTAACACCACCGTGACTTCTTCCTCGGGTGGAGGGCAAAGTCATTGTTTGTGGCTACGGACCACAGGGCGGGACTGCTGTGGCTGTGAGTCAATGTTCTCAGTGTGGCCTGTCTCACTTCCCCGACGCCTGCCGCTCCTACGTAAGTCTTGCACAGGAGTGCTTGCACCACTCCTGCTGGTGGACCCCTCACTTTCCAACACACAAGTGTCGCCTCCAGTGCCAGTCTGTTGAGCGAGCACGAGCTCCATTGCAGAGGTCATCCTGGACATTCCTTCAGATAAATTGTTGCAGCACTGCACTATGGCATCCTGCATCACCACTGACCGTCTGCACAGCACGGTGGTAGCAGTAGCAAACCTGTTCAGGGCTTTTGTCTGCTGCCGCACATCCACACGAGCCTTGCGTCTCTCTAAATGGTCCCTGTACAACTTGTCACACAGGACAGTCATGCACTGTGTAATGTCAGAAATGCCAGACGCCATTGACTGCATGCTCTCTGCCATTTCCCCTATGCCCTTGCCTACTGCATCGAGCTTCTTGTTTGTTGTGCATGCCTGCCTCTGAACCCCCATCATCGCTTTTGCCTGCAGGTGCTGAACTTTGACCATGGTGGCCTCCAGTCCGCAGAAGACCCCCTGAACCTGACGCACATCCTCTGCCTTCCGTGGCCTTCGCCCTCGGACACTGGCCCGCGTAACTCTGGGAGTGGGCAGCTGTTCGGTGTTGCCTGTTTCCTGTGTGTCACCCTCCACCTCCTCCTCCTCAGATGTTTCAAGTATTCTGCGAGGGGGCACATCACGGCACCTTGCCCTTTCCAGCACTGGGGATGGTGTTGTGGGGGTGGGTGAATGTTCAGCCTCTCCTGTCTCCTGACTCCCGAATAAGAGAGGGGACTGTGGATGTGGTGATGTAGGCTCCTCAGGTGACAGGGCTGCCTGCTCTTGGTCCTTCCCTCCGTGTGATGTGCTTGGTCCTGCTCCTTCCCTCCTCTTCTCTCTATCCTCTGCTGTGCTGCGCATTGACTCTCCTGTGGACAGACATGGAGATTGTGTCAGTGGAGTTGTTCACCTGTGTCTCATGATAAAACACACTTCTATTGCACCTTTGCCTGTCTCTCATTTGCCTATGTTAGTTGTCTGTTGCTCCCCTTGCTGCAATGCATGCTGACTTCTCTGAGGTATCTACACATGACTACATTTCCCAGGATACATTGCAGGACATTAGTTAAACCTGTTCTGGAGTCTGATTTGGGCACACAGAGTGTGTGAGGGGAATAGGTAAATGGGTAAATGACAATGCACTTGCATCTTACCTTGTTTCTTTGTGCCTCTTGCTGAGCTGTCAGCGTCCCCGATGCCGTGGATGCATTCCTGCTCAAGGGTGGATGCCACCATCTCCTCGATGTCGCTGAGTCTTGGGGCTCGGTTTCTTCCTCCCCTGTTGCATCACTTTCCTTGCGGTGGGCAGCAAGTTTCTTCTTTGTGATGATGCGGATGTCATACCACCGTTTTTTCAGATCTTCAAGGTCACGGTGGGTGACACCAATGGCATTTACCTTGCCTTGTATTTCTATCCAGGTGCTGCACTTGATGGATTCTGCTACATGCAGAGATTGCTTCCCAAATATCTTGCTGTAATTGCTTGCCACCTCTGATACAAGCACCTGCAGTTCTTCTTGGCTGAACTTCTGCTTCCTTTTGCGCTCTGCAGCATCCCTCTGTGCCTCCTGACTCTCCATGGCGCTGTGTTGGTTAGCTCAGGGAAGCCCGCTCCACACTCTGTCCTCCTGCTCTCCTGACTGTTGGTTTCTGCACCTGCATGGGCGTGGCCAGTCCCAGGTTCTGGGGAGGGGTGCTTGGATCTGATTGGTTAGTTCCCCAGTGGCTTTGGATTTGGGTGTGGTTGGAGTTCCTGATTGGTTCACAGGCTCACATGTTTGTCAGTTTCAAATTACCGATTCGGATTTTACCGATTCGGTAATTACTGAGTCGGTTTTTACCTACTCGGTATTTTCCGAATCGGTACCACCCATTCATTCCTATGGCCATGGACCCGTTAGTGTGATTGGGTTTTACCGAATCGGATTTTACCGACTAGGTAAATTCCGACTCTGTAAATACCGATATCGGATACCGACTGATTCCGAATCGGTAATTTTTACCGATTTTTTTATCTACATCTCATTTTCCGATTCTGAAATACCGATTCGGTATGACTCGGTATTTTAGAATCGGTAAATAAGATTTACCTACATCTGGCCCTAAATGTGTTATTTTAGGAAAGACACCAGCTGAAACATGATTCAACAACACTTGTTAATATTTATCAAGAGTGAACTTCAATATATGATAAATATATAAAGGAAAAAGTAACTCCCTCTTTAGCCAAGAATAAAGAAGTGGATTTGGAGAGTCATAATACTGACCTCCCGTTCAACCTACAGGGACACAACTAGCTAAAGAGGCCTTTTCCTGACCCTACCCTGCTTACCAGTTCCAACTGGGCCTGCACCGAACCCTGCTGTTATCCTCTGCTGGAGTGACCTTCAACCCCTAAGTGCTGTCCCTGAGTTCTCAAAACCCCTGTCTGTGTCTGAATTGCCTTCACCTACCACCCCTGAAAACCTGGGACTTGGAAACGTCTTCAGCCGCAAGACGTCAGAATCAGGACCAACCAGCCAAGCTGATCTGCCTGAAGTGCTTTGTCTTTGTCATTGTCCTGAAGATCCATATTTTGCCTTTTCTGAGCTTATCTTCAGTTCAGTGGCACCTTGAGGAGAAGGTATCTGGCCTGGTGGCTACAGCCTACAGCTATGCCCCGTTGAGGGATTCTGAGTACTGAAAAAATTACTAAATACAAACATAGAAATCTTGTCCTGCCAAAGGCGCCAAAAGTATCTTTCTGGTGAAAGGACTTCCCTAGGACCGAAATTCAAATTTTCCCCCTCGGAGTGTTCATGCCAAAAAACAGAGCTTCACAGGGACCATGTCCAATGGCGATCTGACCTTGTGTAGCGCTCTTTGGCTACAACTTGCTGTCTTGCCCCACTGAAGATTTTTGACTTTTATTTTTTAGATTTTTAGATTATTCTCAAGGTAAAATCTCTGACCTGGTCCTACTGCTTTCTGTATCTGATCTATGCTCCATCGCAGAAACACACACATTTTTGTTGCTTAGGTATCATTTTATTTATTCAAATTTACTCTATTTGCCTAATTTAGGGGCCGATTAGGATGGCGGACGGACTTTGTCGGTCCGCTATCCTGTCGTGGCAGGGGACCGTCCGCCATAATGGCGGAGGTGCCGTGCGTCGAATTAGGATTCAGTGGTGGGTGCATTCCACATTTTTAAACATAGCGGCGGGCGGTGCTGAAGCCACCGCCCTCCGCAATGCTAAAAATGCATGTTGTGCGTTTCAAAGGACAACATGACAGGCACCACGCGGTGCCTGCCATGTTATACTTTGAAACGCAGGGGGTTACCATAGGTACCCCCCACCCCCCCTTCACCCTGGGGGCCAGCAACAGGCCCCCAAAGCAAAGACCGTATGCCTTTCCACGGCGGCAATGCCGCAGTGGAAAGGCATAGGACCGCAGGCATTGTAATATGGTTGGCGGTGTCTCGCAGACACCGCCACCATATGTACGCACTTTTTCCGCCGGTCGCGAAGGCGACCGACGGACGGTCTTCCCGTCTGCCACGGACCCCCCAGCCATCCTAATGTGGCGGGGGGTCATTTCAGGGAGGATGGCGGACGGATTGCCCCCGCCGGGCCGGCGGTGGCTACCGCCAGCTTGGCGGGACAATCCGTCTGCCATCCTAATCGGCCTCTTAGTTTGGAATTTTTATTGTGTTGTGACTTAATAAATGCTTTGAGCCCAGCCCTACCTGGTTTCTTTATGTGATCTTTGCTCCATCACAACCAGTTGATTTCAGATTATGAAAAACTTATTTGGCGCTACCTTTATTTAAAATCTAAAAAATTCATATCTTCGGATTCCCTCAATGGATTCTTGTCGATTTGGTGTCATTCTGTTTATTCAAATTTGCTCTTTTTGCCTAATTCAGTTTGAGAGTTTTATTGTGTTGTGTTGCAACTGAATTGTTGTCTTTGTACTGCAAAAATACATTACCCTAAGTTAAGCCAATTCACTCTATGCCATAGCTTTTAGGGAGTTGAGCTGGGGTTAATTTGGTGACTTTGGTGGTTCGCTCTGACAAAGTAGTTACCCCCCTTGACTAATAACCCAATCTTTTACACATTGTATTGTAGGAATTCCGAGATGCCAATACTTTCCACAAAGAAACTAACTGCAGGTATTGACATCTTTGGGGCGAACTATTTTTGTGCCTTGTTTCCTAATGATAAAATACACTTAACAAAGGGGCAGGTGTAGTAGTATCTAGAGATCTTCTTCTGGCATACAATGAGTTATATGCCACTGAGATTGACATTTTTTGTGACAAAGTTTGCTTAAGTGGATGTTATTAGGCGTATTGTAAGATAACCATAACCATACGAACAAACTACTATCTACTGCAGATATTTAGCGGCACTGAGATAGCAGGCTGGGAAAGTGTTACAGTTTTCTGAACCAAAAGAATGGTCAGGGCATAGCTTCAGGGGCGTGTTTGGGTTGTTACACCCGCCTAAAAAATTATTCTGTAGTAAACAGTAGGGTATGGTGAGGCGTCTGTCGTATTTCACCCTAGATTTTTAATTACACACAGACAAAAAAACACACATACACACGTTCCCTCGTATCTGCCTTAACATTTGGTTAGTCTGAAAACTATTGTTTTAAGTATCCTGCAAAAACCGCACTCCTTTCTCTTTCCACTGTCTCTTAAGGCCCTGTTGTGTCCTGCTTCTAATAATGTGTTTTAACAAGGTATTCCACATCACAGTTGGGAAATCTGAAGCTTGCAGCCCCCCCCCAAACATACTGACCAAGCTATGCCCCTGGGAATGGTCACACAGCAGCACTGGGATTCCCACAGGAGCTGTTTTACATTCCACCTCCTGATCTGAAATGAGACATGTATGCACATTTTTTTTTTAAATGCTGAAATTATCTCTAGATACTGTGGGTAAACATCTGTCGCACCCACTCTTTGTCCAATGATCCCAGCCACATTGTTGAATCCTGCCTCTGTTTACTTCAATTATGTGGCATTGTGGATTTACTTGCATACAGTATGTGTGCTTGGCAGTGCAAACTAAGGCTCCTAATTATTGCATTTTGGTGTAGGGCAGTGCAGCAAGGCATCTTGCTGCGCTACTCTATGCCAAAGTGAAAGAGCATAAAAGCACCGTATATAAGCTATACAGTTCATTCCTGTACTTTCTGACTGCGCTGGTGCCATTTTGGCAGTCTCGTGCCAACATAGGCACCCTTGCACCATGGTGCAAGTATGGGTGCCTCCATTGCAGGTAGGATTTTTTTTGTGCAGGAAGGGGCACCTTCCGACCCAAAAACAACTCTATGAGGCATTTTCCTCTTTCCATGTGTGCTGCAGAATACACCACACATGGAAAGAGTTAAAAACAAGGAGAAATAAACATATGTTACGGCCAATGCATAATTTGTAAACAGAAAGAAAGGGCCAGGGCCTTTTCTCTGGAGGCCACTGCAGCGCGCACCACCCATTGCTACTGCCACGGACAGTACCTATGCAACTACTAATCAGCAGCCTCTTACAAGTGTGACAATTCAGACTATTCCAGCATGCAAAGCTGTAACAGTGGCTTGAGTGGCAGGTATTAGCATTGTTATTGTATAATGAATTATAAAAACTACTTTTATTTTGAAATTAATTATCAACTCTGCCACTTATGACAGACCATGCCACCATGTGGTGTACTGTCATAAGTGGCAGAGTTGGCAATTAAGTGCCGGTGCCAAGCACCTCAAACCACAAGCTAAGATTAAGCACTGGTTATGACTTACCTCG